>NW_027397175.1:1084880-1309121 GCF_003265705.2 Callorhinus ursinus | reverse complement strand
CTTTTCTTGAGAAATCACTAAAGATTTAGGATGCAGTAATTTCTGATGGGAAAGTAATACCTGTCTCATGGAGTTGATTTGAGGATTAAATGAGATAATGAACATGAAAATTCTTGTAAAGTTTAAATTTTATAAAAGTGTTTTTTATTTTTTATTTTTTGCTATTTTACTTTGTAAGTTATGACATTGCTTATGTGAGAAAATGCCTTCTGGTTTACTGTTTTAAAAAACAGTATTTTTCATTAGATCAATGGAAATGAAATTGTTTTTGAAGGTTAGGGGTAAAAACACAAATGTTCCTTGACAGCTGTATAAGTTTATAATATTTTCAGCAAGTAATTTACTCACGTTTTCCTCCTTTCCGTTTTGTCTGGGACCTACTACCATCAGCTTTGTATCAGGTACTGGAAAACTTTTTTCAAGTTTTAAATATTTTAGGCTTTGTGGGCCATGTACAGTTTCTGTAGCCTCTTCTTATCCTTCTTCAGCAGCCTTTCAAAATATAAGAACCCTTATTATCTCATAGATCATACAAAAACAGGCTGAGAACCCGATTTGACCTGTGGACCGTTATTCACTAATCCCTGCTCTACATCTTCACTGAGTAGAAGTTACATCTCTTTGAGTAATTCACTTCTTTTTTTTTTAATATTTTATTTATTTATTTGCGAGAGTGAGAAAACGCACAAGCAGGGGAAAGGCAGAGGGAGAGAGTGAAGCAGACTCCCCGCTGAGCAGGGAGCCCGATGCGGGGCTCGATCTGAGGATCCTTGAATCAAGTTCTGAGCCAAAGTCAGACACTTAACCGAATGAGCCACTCAGATGCTCCAATAATTCACTTCTTTAAACCAATCTTTGGTCTTCCTTATCTTTTCCTTACTCTCCTTCCACTCTAAGGTCGCATGCAGAGAGCCTCCGTTAAAACATAGTTCAGATCATACCATTTAATTCACTTTAGCTGCTCCCTCAAGACAAAAACGAGATCCTCAAAATTCCTCTACAGCCTTAGCAGTCTAGTCCTCCAACTTCCTTTTTCAGTTCTTCCTCTCTTCTCCATTTGGCTCACTCTGTCCTGCACACACTGACATTCTTTCTGTTCCTTGACTATTTCAGGTACAGTATTGCCTCTGCTTTCCATCTTACTGTTGCCTTTGGTTGTAATATTCAGTCCCCAGTTATGTACATTGGTGTCTCCCACATTCACTTTATATACTTTCTCAGATTTCATCTTCCCCAGGGGCAACTGGGTGGCTCAGTTTGTTAGGCATCTGACTTTTGGTTTCAGCTCGGGCCATGATTTCATGGTTGTGAGATCCAGCCCCGAGTCAAGCTCCTGCTCGGTGGTCTACTTGTCCCTCTTCCTCCCCCACTGTTGCATGCACTCTCTTTCAAATAAATAAAATGACTTAAAAAAAAAAGAACCCAAAGAGCTTTAAAAAAATTTTTATCTTTCCCATAAAGCCTTTGTTGATCACTTAATTGCAGATTGCAACCTCTTCCCATCAACCAACAATGTTCATCTCCCTTCCCTGCTTTGTAGTTCCCTTTAGCACTTACCTGACATGCTAGTTATTTTATCCATTTATTTAATTCTTATTTATATGTTTGTACTTAAGTTCATATATTTGCTTCTTTATTTTTACCTCCCCCCCCCGCAGTAGAGAGATGGGATATTCATCTGTGTTGTTCACTACTATATTCCCTAAACAAATCTGTAAAACATACTGAAGAACAGTGCCTGAAATCTGATAAAGGAGCAATAAATTTTCTTGAATGAATGAATAATTGTGTGCATAAATTAATGAACAAATCTCCGGGGTTCCTGAATTGAGGATTGATGCTAAGGGGCAGGTAAATGGTTGGGACAGCATACTGCAAGAGGCAGTAGTTGTAGTTCTCTGACAACTAACCTAATACATAGGTTTTTCTTAATTTAAGTGGGTTTAATGGAAGCAGTGGGAACTAGTTTGAGGACACACATCATCAAGATTTTTATAGTGCATTGGTAGAGTTATTTTTCAAGTGTGTACAAATAACAATGAAAATATATGTGTTGATATTTACCTTTATTACTTTAATACTTTACAAGAGACCCTCAAAGTAGGGATAGCAAATATTAATATCCTTCCTTTATGATCATTTCTTTATGATGAGCTTACTTTGCTCAAGGTTACATAATAATTCAGTTGTAAATGTCAAGCTAGATTCAGAGTTTTTGAGTGGATCCTCCCTAGAAACCTATGACATTAATAAGACCCACAAAAATTCATTCAGCATCCAGTGATGCCCACACTACAGACTTATTTATGGGCCATCCATTTTAATGAAGAAGTGAGTTAGCTTATACAAGCAAAATTATATTGTTTTGTCCTCCGTTAATATTAGTAATAGAAAAAGTGGACTCTAACACCTTTAGGATCGTTTGAGACCATCATTATCTGCATTATAGGCATGTGGATGTTTAGCCAGGATGTCTTCCTCTGCCACTCAGAATTCCCATAATATATAGTGACATTTATTGAAACAGATAAAGGGCTTTGGGGTAATTGGAAGTCCTTTAGCATGATTTTTTGAGAAGCCTTGCCTATAAAATGAAAATAGTTGGTTTGGACACTTGTAGCTATGAAGAGTTTGTTTGGACCTTAATTTTCATGGTAAATGAAATGAGCTTCTTTTATATCTGCCACCTCCCATATACCTTTCTCCAACCTCTTGCTTGGAAAAACTTAGAAATTCAAAATCAAGATAAAAAATAAATAACATAAATGATACCTGGGATATTTTGTTAGCTTATATGAGCATGCAGACTTAAATATGATCTAGGTCAAATGTTTAGTTTAGTTTAATGTTGTATATTGGGGTGGAACCTCCAAGGTACCAGGAAATGGGAATTCAGCTAACCTGTTTGGAACTACAGCCCATACATACCTTCAATTACCAATTCTGCTCTTTCTATAGAAAGATCTTCAGGTACCACTGTTTTCTATGTACCTAGTATATATCTCATTTAGTTTTAAGAATTTTCCAGATACTTCTTAATGTGCAGTGCTCCAATTCCAGTCTTGCCAAGTCCTGCACCAGTTACATAGAATGAAGGACTTTTCTATCTTTGTATTATTCAGAACCCAATAAAAGAATAATGGAGTGGGATGGCCGATAACATGGTTCTTGTTCCAGATGTGCCATAAAATAATTGTGTCCCTTTGGGAAACTCATAGTTATTTTGGGCCCCTTTCCTTTTCTTTATTTTGAAAGAGTTGTACTAGATGATTCAAGATGTCATGTGCATTCTGAGTAATATTTTAGATGCTACCAGTATTCTAAACAAATGAAGACAACTACACATGAATCTGTGCAACACGTTTTTAGAGCTGTCTCAATTTTACAGATGATGACAGAACACAGCAGAAGTAGATGATTTAACCAGAGGCTCCAAAGTAGATGGAACTAAACCACCAGTCTCTTTTTTTTCTGAAGTTCATTTAGCCAAAATATAGGCTTCTGAATATTAAGCTGTGAAGCATATTATCATTATGTTTAAGGGAGGCTATTCTTATGGGATTTCCAATTAATGGCAGGAAGTTTTGAAATTCTTACATGGTCATCTGATCCTGTGAGATTTACAGTTCTATTTTCATGTCAAGTCCTGTCAGTGCCACGTAATGATCTGAATTTCTGGTTGCTTCTCTGAACTAAAATATTGAACTTCTTGGGGCGGAGCAAGATGGCGGAGGAGTAGGAGACCTGGGTTTTGTCTGGTCTCAGAAATTCAGCTGAATAGGAATCAAACCATTCTGAACACCTACGAACTCAACAGGAGATCGAAGAAGAGAGTAGCAACAACTCTCTGAACAGAGAAGCGACCACTTACTGGAAGGTAGGACATGCGGAGAAATGAATCTGAGGCGATATTCGGGAGGATAGATGGCAGAGGAAGGGGCCTCCGTCGGCCGCTTCTAGCAAGTGATAGAGTCGCAGAGCACAAAATCAGAACTTTAGAAGTCGGCTCCGCTAAGGGACGTCGCTCCAGGGGCTAAGCAGGGGGTGGAACCCTCGTGGGACAGTGTGGTCTCAGAACCCTCGGGATCACAGAAAGACCGGGGGTGCCTGAGTGCAGCAGAGCTCCCAGGTATCGGAGTGGGGAAGCCGGCTGCAGACACGGAGCCGAGGTGCGGGCTCTCAGCTCGGGGTTGCCATAAACTGTGATCTGCGGGGCAGTCGGGCCACTGCTCCTCCAGCATGGACCCAACAAGCGGCAGAGATGGGGAGACGCCCCTTCCTCCCTGGGGAGGAGCAGTGTGGGAACGCACTGCAGGGATCTGCTGGGTTTGGAGACTCCATGCGAGGTCGGGTGCCAGAGATAGAAACGCTCGGTCACAGGCCGGGTGAGCACGGAGTGCGGCCGGAGACCAGGGAGATGGGAATGACTGCTTTTCTCTGGGGGCGCACTGAGGAACAGGGCCCCGAGTTCTCAGCTCCTCCGGGTGGAGATTGGGAGGCCGCCATTTTCACCCTGATCCTCCAAAGCTGTACCGAGAGCTTGCAGGGAACAAAAGCAACTGAGAGCAAACCTGAGCAGCTTGCTTAGCCCGGATCGACAAGGGCGGGGCAATTCCGCCTCTGGCAAAGACATTTGGAAACCACGGCAACAGGCCCCTCCCCCAGAAGATCAGCAGGAACAGCCAGCAAGCCAAGACCAAGTTTACTGATCAAGGAGAATGGGAGAACTCCAGCACTAGGGGAATACTGCACATAGAATTCATGGCTTTTTTTACCATGATTCATTAGTTTATCAAAGATAATTTTTTAACTTTTTTTTTTAATTTTTCTTTTTCCCTTTTTCAACCAACATCTTATCAATCCCTTTTTAAAAAAACATTTTTTATTTTTCATTTTTAGACTCATATTTTATTCCTTCATAGTAGTTACCCTTATTTTTGGCATATATATATAAGTTGTTCTCTCTTTAAAACTTTGAGATACAGTTTCTTCTAACAGATCAAAATATACCCTAAATCACTAGTGTATAGCTTTGTTCTAGTCTCCTGCCTGATCACATTCTCTCCCTTTTTTTTCTTTTTTTTTTTAAATATTCTTTCTTTTTTCAAACAACTTATCAATCCCTTTTATAAAATCTTTTATAATTTTCATCTTTACAGTCATCTTCCATCCCTTCATTGTATCAACCCTTATTTTGTACATATATAAGTCTTTCTTCCTTTAAAATTTTAGGAGGCACTTTTTTCTAACAGACCAAAATATGCCCAAAATCTAGTGTGTGGCACTAATCTGTGCACTAGCCTGATCATATTTGATCATATTCTGGTTTTTTTTGTATTCTGTTTTTGTTTTTATCTTTTTCTTTTTTTTTCTCTCTTTCTTTTTTCTTGCTTTCCCTTTCTTTTCCCCTGGTTTCAGGTCTTTTCTGATTTGTATAGAGTATATTTCCTGGGGACGTTGTTAACCTGTTAGCATTTTGTTCTTTCATTCATCTATTCTCCTCTGGACAAAATGACAAGATGAAAAAAATCACCTCAGCAAAAAGAACAAGAGGTAGTACCGTCAGCCAGGGACCTACTCAATACGGACAATTGTACGATGTCAGACCTAGAGTTCAGAATCATGACTTTAAAGATACTAGCTGGGCTTGAAAAAAGCGTGGAAGTTATTAGAGAAACCCTTTCTGGAGAAATAAAAAAACTAAAATCTAACCAAGTTGAAATCAAAAAGGCTATTAATGAGGTGCAGTCAAAAATGGGGCCACTAACTGCTAGGATAAATGAGGCAGAAGAGAATCAGCGATATAGAAGACCAAATGATGGAAAATGAGGCTGAGAAAAAGAGAGAGGAACAACTAGAGGATCACGAGGGCAGAATTCGAGAGATAAGTGATACGATAAGATGAAACAATGTTAGAATAATTGGGATCCCAAAAGAAGAAGAAAGAGAGAGAGGGGCAGAAGGTATATTGGAGCAAATTATAGCAGAGAACTTCCCTAATGTGGGGAAGGAAACAGGCATCAAAATCCAGGAGGCACAGAGAACCCCTCTCAAAATCAATAAAAATAGGTCAACACCCCGACATCTAATAGTAAAACTTACAAGTCTCAGAGACAAAGAGAAAATCCTGAAAGCAGCTCGGGAGAAGAGATGTGTAACCTAAAATGGTAGAAATATTAGATTGGCAACAGACCTATCCACAGAGACCTGGCAGGCCAGAAAGGACTGGTATGATATCTTCAGAGCACTAAACGAGAGAAATATGCAGCCAAGAATACTATATCCAGCTAGGCTATCATTGAAAATTGAAGGAGAGATAAAAAGCTTCCAGGACAAACAAAAACTAAAGGAATTTGCAAACACGAAACCAGCTCTCCAAGAAATATTGAAAGGGGTCCTCTAAGCAAAGAGAGAGCCTAAAAGCAGCATAGATCAGAAAGGAACAGAGACAATATACAGTAACAGTCACCTTACAGGCAAAACAATGGCACTAAATTCATATCTTTCAATAGTTACCCTGAATGTAAATGGGCTACATACCCCTATCAAAAGACAGGCTATCAGATTGGATTAAAAACCAAGACCCATCAATATGCTGTCTGCAAGAGACTCATTTTAGACCCAAAGACAACCCCCAGATTGAAAGTGAGGGGGTGGAAAACCATTTACCATGCTCATGGACACCAAAAGAAAGCTGGGGTGGCAATCCTTATATCAGACAAATTAGATTTTAAAACAAAGACTATAATAAGAGATGAGGAAGGACACTATATCCTACTTGAAGGGTCTATCCAACAAGAAGACCTAACAATTGTAAATATCTATGCCCCGAACATGGGAGCAGCCAATTATATAAGGCAATTAATAACAAAAGCAAAGAAACACATTGACAACAATACAATAATAGTGGGGGACTTTAACACCCCCCTGACTGAAATGGACAGACCATCTAAGCAAAAGATCAACAAGGAAATAAAGACTTTAAATGACACACTGGACCAAATGGACTTCACAGACATATTCAGAACATTGCATTCCAAAGCAACAGAATACACATTCTTCTCTAGTGCCCATGGAACATTCTCCAGAGTTGATCACATCCTAGGTCACAAATCAGCTCTCAACCGCTACCAAAAGATTGGGATTATCCCTGCATATTTTCAGACCACAATGCTTTGAAACTAGAACTCAAACACAAGAGCAAAGTCAGAAAGAACTCAAATACATGGAGGCTAAAGAGCATCCTACTAAAGAATGAATGGGTCAACCAGGAAATTAAAGAAGAATTAAGAAAATTCATGGAAACCAATGAAAATGAAAACACAACTGTTCAAAATCTTTGCGATACATCAAAGGCAGTCCTGAGTGGAAAGTATATGGCAATACAAGCCTTTCTCAAGAAACAAAAGTTTCAAATACACAACCTAACCCTACACCTAAAGGAGCTAGAGAAAGAACAGCAAATAAAGCCTAAACCGAGCAGGAGAAGAGAAATAATAAAGATCAGAGCAGAAATCAATGAAATAGAAACCAAAAGAACAGTAGAACAGATCAACGAAACTAGGAGCTGGTTCTTTCAAAGAATTAACAAGATTGATAAACCCCTGGCCAGACATATCAAAAAGAAAAGAGAAATGACCCAAATCAACAAAATCATGAATGAAAGAGGGGAGATCACAACCAACACCAAAGAAATACAAACAATTATAAGAACATATTATGAGCAACTGTATGCCAGCAAATTAGATAACCTGGAAGAAATGGATGCATTCCTAGAGATGTATCAGCTACCAAAATTGAACCAGGAAGAAATAGAAAACCTGAACAGACCTATAACCACTGAGGAAATTGAAGCAGTCATCAAAAATCTCCCAACAAACAAAGGCCCAGGGCCAGATGGCTTCCCAGGGGAATTCTATCAGACATTTAAAGAAGAATTAATACTTATTCTCCTGAAACTGTTCCAAAAAATAGAAATGGAAGGAAAACTTCCAAACTCATTTTATGAGGCCACCGTTACGTTGATCCCCAAACCAGACAAAGACCCCATCAAAAAGGAGAATTACCAATATCCTTGATGAACATGGATGCAAAAATTCTCACCAAAATACTACCCAACAGGATCCAACAGTACATCAAAAGGATTATTCACCATGACCAAGTGGGATTTATCCCTGGGCTGCAAGGCTGGTTCAACATCTGCAAATCAATCAACGTGATACAATACATTAACAAAAGAAACAACAAGAATCATATGATCCTCTCAATAGATGCAGACAAAGCATTTGACAAAGTACAGCATCCTTTCTTGATCAAAACTCTTCAGAGTATAGGGATAGAGGGTACATACCTCAATATCATAAAAGCCATCTATGAAAAACCTACAGCGAATATCATTCTCAATGGGGAAAAGCTGTGAGGTTTTCCCCTAAGGTCAGGAACGCAGCAGGGATGTCCACTATCACCACTGCTGTTCAACATAGTATTAGAAGTCCTAGCCACAGCAATCAGACAACAAAAAGAAATCAAAGGCATCCAAATCGGCAAAGAGGAAATCAAACTCTCACTCTTTGCAGATGATATGATACTTTATGTGGAAAACCCAAAAGACTCCACCCCAAAACTACTAGAACTCATACAGGAATTCAGTAAAGTGGCAGGATATAAAATCAATGCACAGAAGTGAGTGGCATTCCTATACACCCACAACAAGACAGAAGAGAGACAAATCAAGGAGTCGATCCCATTTACAATTGCACCCAAAGCCATAAGATACCTGGGAATAAATCTAACCAAAGAGGCAAAGGATCTGTACTCAGAAAACTATAAAATACTCATGAAAGAAATTGAGGAAGACACAAAGAAATGGAAAAACGTTCCATGTGCATGGATTGGAAGAACCAACATTGTGAAGATGTCAATGCTACCTAGAGCAATCTACACATTCAGTGCAATCCCCATCAAAATACCATCCACTTTTTTCAAAGAAATGGAATAATCCTAAAATTTGGAACCCGAAGAGACCCCGAATAGCCAGAGGAATGTTGAAAAAGAAAAGCAAAGCTGGCGGCATTCTGGACTCCCAGCTCTATTACAAAGCTATCATCATCAAGACAGTATGGTACTGGCACAAAAACAGACACATAGATCAGTGGAAGAGAATCGAGAGCCCAGAAATAGACCCTCAACTCTATGGTCAACTCATCTTTGACAAAGTAGGAAAGAATGTCCAATGGAAAAAAGACAGTCTTTTCAACATATGATGTTGGGAAAATTGGACAGCCACGTGCAGAAGAATGAAACTGGACCATTTCCTTTCACCACACCCAAAAATAGACTCCAAATGGTTGAAAGACCTAAACGTGAGACAGGATTACATCAAAATCCTAAAGGAAAACACAGGTAGCCACCTCTTCGACCTCAGCCACAGGAACTTCTTCCTAGAAACATCGCCAAAGGCAAGGGAAGCAAGGGCAAAAATGAACTATTGGGACTTCATCAAGATAAAAAGCTTTTGCACAGCAAAAGAAACAGTCCACAAAACCAAAGGACAATCGACAGAATGGGAGAAGATATTTGCAAATGACATATCAGATAAAGGGCTAGTATCCAAAATCTATAAAGAACTTATCCAACTCAACACCCAAAGAACAAATAATCCCATCAAGAAATGGGCAGAAGACATGAACAGACATTTTTCCAAAGAAGACTGAAATGGCCAACAGACACATGAAAAAGTTCTGAACATTGCTCAGCATCAGGGAAATCCAAATCAAAACCTCAATGAGATACCACCTCATACCAGTCAGAATGGCTAGAATTAGCAAGTCAGGAAACGACAGATGTTGGCGGGGATGTGGAGAAAGGGGAACCCTCCTACACTGTTGGTGGGAATGCAAGCTGGTGCAGCTACTCTGGAAAACAGTATGGAGGTTCCTCAAACAGTTGAAAATAGAGCTTCCATATGATCCAGCAATTTCACTACTGGGTATTTACCACAAATATACAAATGTAGGGATCCGATGGGGTACGTGTACCCCAATGTTTATAGCAGCAATGTCCACAATAGCCAAACTGTGGAAAGAGCCAAGATGTCCATCGACAGATGAATGGATAAAGAAGATGTGGTATATATACACATGGGATATTATGTAGCCATCAAAAGATCTTGGCATTTGCAACAACGTGTATGGAACTGGAGGGTGTTATGCTAAGTGAAATAAGTCAATCAGAGAAAGACATGTATCATATGACCTCACTGATATGAGGAATTCTTAATCTCAGGAAACAAACTGAGGGTTGCTTGAGTGGTGGGGGGTGGGAGGGATGGGGTGGCTGGGTGATAGACATTGGGTAGGGTATGTGCTATGGTGAGCACTGTGAAGTGTGCAAGACTGTTGAATCACAGATCTGTACTACTGAAACAAATAATGCAACATATGTTAAGAAAAAAGAAAAAGAAGAAGATAGCAGGAGGGGAAGAATGAAGGGGAGTAAGTCAGATGGGGAGACCAACCATGAGAGACGATGGACTCTGAAAAACAAACTGAGGGTTCTAGAGGGGATGGGGGTCGGGGGATGGGTTAGCCTGGTGATGGGTATTAAAAAGGGCACATTCTGCTTGGCGCACTGGGTGTTATGCACAAACAATCATGGAACACTACATCAAAAACTAATATAATGTGATTAACAGAACAATAAAAAATTAAAAAAAAAATCACAGAGGAGAGGGGGGTGGGGGGATGGGTTAGCCAGTGATGTGTATTGAAGAGAGTATGTACTGAATGGAGCACTGGGTGTTATACGCAAACAATGAATCATGGAACACTACATCGAAAACTAATGATTAAGATAACATAATAAAAAAATTATTAAAAAAAATACTGAACCTCTTGAGGTTTTGTTCTTGCTACCTGAAATTTATGCCAGATAAGGCTTTTTTAGAGAGTACATTCAGGTTTCTATATTTCATGTTAAGAAAGACATTCAGTGAGTCAGTGTGGGGGTTAAGCCCACCTTCTCAGAGTGGTATTGAGCTCCTGATAAAATATAATCATTATTAGACAAATTTCCTCTAAATAGAAAAGTAGTTATCTCAGATTTCTAATACCAAATAAGTATTTTTATGTTTTACTATAATACTTGTATTTATTGTACCTACTAGGTATGATATATGCATAGAATGGAATATTATTCAGTCTTAAAAAGTAATGACATCCTGATACATGCTACAACATGGATGAACCTTGAAAACATTATGCTAAGTGAAGTAAGCCAGTTACAAAAGGGCAAATATATGATTACTCCTAGCTGAGATATTTAGAATAGGCAAATTCACAGAAGCAGAAAGTAGAACAGTGGTTTCTAGGAGTTGGGCTGAGGCGGTATTGGGGGGATGTTGTTTTTATGGGTATAGAGTTTCACTTTGGTATATGTGCTGCCGAAGCGAGCACTATAGAGTTTCACTTTGGGATGATAAAGTTCTAGAGATGGATGGTGGTGATGGTTATACAACATTGTGAATGCACTTAATGCCACTGAATTGTATATTTAAAATTTTATGTGTATTTTGCCACCTTAAAAGAAAGACTAAATATGTGATTGAAGTACAGTTTTTATATACAACACAAAAAGTGTGATCCATGAAAGAAAAAAAATTGATAATGTGGACTTTATTAAATTTTAAAATGTCCATTCTGTGAAAGACAGTGTTCAAAGAATGGAAAGGCAAGCCCCTGGCTAGGAGAATATATTTTCAAAACACGTATCTAAAGAAAGATGCATGCAGAATATTCAAAGAAGTAGTAAAAAAAAATTCACAGTAAGAAAATAAACTCCCCAAATTAATTAAAATGAATAAGGCAACATGAGTAGACACCTTAGTGGATAGTATATATAAATGAGGAATAAGCATATAAAATTGCTCAAATTGGGGAATTACTGGAAAATGATATGCATTGTGCATTAGAGAAAAATAAATTAAAACACCAGTGGGATACTCCACTCATCTAGTAAAATGGCTTGTAAAAACTGATAGTACCACTTGCTGGTGAAGATGTGGGACAACAGGGAATCCTATTCATTGCTGACTAGGAATTCAAAGGGTACAACCTCTTGAGAAGACATCTTGCCAGAAAAAAAATTAAAAATAAAAACAATAAAGTAAAATTTTACATTATGTATATTTTACCATAATAAAGGTTAAATGTGTGATTGAAACTAAAGCAAAAAACTTCAAGAAAAGAAGACATGGAAGGGTGACAAAGACAAACCATTTCTTAATGACTGGACAAGTGGTAACACTAAAATGTCAGAACCAACAAATTGTGAATAGTAACTGAAAGCCAGATCCTCAGATAATTTAATCCTTGAGAAAAGACCATGGAAATAGAAGGATAAGAGAAGTCAGAGCCATCAGCAAATTAATTCCAATAGACTTGATCACTGAAATAGCATTATTGTCTTGTAACTTTTTTTTTAAGATTTTATTTATTTATTTGACAGAGAGCAGGAGAGCACAAGCAGTGGGAGAGGCAGAGGCAGAGGGAGAGGGAGAAGCAGGGCCCCTGCAGAGCAGGGAGCCTGACGTGGGGCTCCATCCCAGAACCCTGGGATCATGACCTGAGCCGAAGGCAGATGCTTCACTGACTGAGCCACCCAGGCGCCTGTCTTGAAACTTTTAAAAACTCTTTGTACATTGTTATATGGATAAGAACATTTTAAGCAAAATGTTTAGATTACCATTGTTTGTACCTTCCTGTTGATTTCTCATCGCCAAATTTGAATTCATCATCAAACACACTGGGTTCTGCTTCTTGAATATCTTTTAATTTGTTCTCAGGTTTTTATGGCAGCTCCTTAATATTTCTTGCAGGAGTTACTAATTCTGTTTTCTTCTTCCTTGAATGAGTCCTCAAAGTTTCCATGAAAGTAGTCTTGCAGAAATGCAGATGTGGTCCATCAGTTGAGTCATTGTTCAGTGGCTTTCTGTTTACAGAGATTCATGATGACCAATTTATGTAATCGTTATTCCTGCTACTCCCCACTTCACTTTCCTGGATTATGTGAATAGTTCACCATATTGGATTATGCTTTTCCTTCCACCAAGAAGTCCTTTCTCCCTGTTATGCACCTGGAAAAACCCACTGCATTTTTCAAAACTCAATTTACACGGTATTTTTATTGTGAAGTCCTTTTAGTGCTGTGATCACACTCTCCTTGCTACCATTGCACTTTTGCATGCCTGGTTATTGCATTGGCTACACTGTATTTTAATTGTATTTTTTACGTGTCTCTGTCTTCTCCTAGGCAACATTCCTTGAGACCAAGGACTGACTTTTCATCTGTTGATAATTGCCTTAGCATGTTACTTGGTACAGTGGCTAGCCATAAAAATCAGATTTCAGTAAATGAAAAGTAGTTATATACATATTGCTTATTATCACTTTACAGATATAACAGAAAAAAAATGTGAATGTTGCTGCTTGAAAGTTCACCTTTAGTAAATGGTAGTGGTGCTTGCCTCCACTTACAATGTTTTTTTCCACTATTTTATACATTCCTACCTTATATCTCTTGTTTATTTCTATGTGTGTTTATGACTAATCCAGGAAAAACAGATGTGAGGGTGGAGGTAGGCCACAGGCCATATTTGCTGGAACAGTAAAGAAATGGTATGTATTTTTGGTAAGAAAGTCCTGAAGCAGACAGGTCTACGTTCTCCCTCTAAGTCATGTAGAGAGATCTGCTTCCAGAGAGTTTTATTAGCAGCTAATCAGGATGTTTTTGCAGAAGGCTCCTGATTAGCTCTTAGAGTACTAAGAGTAAATCAGGGTTAAAGTAGTTTCTGATTTGTTTAACATTGTAAATGTGTTTTTGTTTTTTTTTTAAATGCTGGGGTGGGGGTGGGGAGTACCAAATGTTCCTCCCCCACTCCTAATAATTGTCATGTCAAGAAAGCTCCTTAGATACTTTAAGCTCTGCTTCCTTATTTACTATGCCTCTAGGGTGGTCAAATGGTGTATATAGAAAGTTTAGGAAGAATTAACTGGGCATGCTTGCCTTGACTAATTGTTCTCTTCCTTGAAAGTGCAAGTGGGTGTCTTTTGTTTTTCCCATCCTGTGTATTACAAGTTGGTAATCTGCCCAATTCTGGAGTTCAGTTATAGGGCCATTTAGTTCTTATTCAAACTGGGGTTCTCAGACCTGGGTTATCAATAATGATAAAAGGAATATTTCAATCTCTGTCTTTCCTCTTTTATTTCCTTTTTTAAAATTTTTATTTATTTTTATTTTTAAAGATTTATTTGAGAGAGAGAGAGCACATGAGAAGGGGGAGGGGCAGAGGGAGAAGCAGACTCCCTGCTGAGCAGGGAGCCCGATGCAGGACTCGATCCTGGGACTCCAGGATCATGACCTGATCCAAAGGCAGTCGCTTAACCAACTGAGGCACCCAGGTGCCCCTCCTTTTTTATTTCCTAACCTACTCCAAACCTAGATGTAATAAGGTTGTACTTTATTAGGATCATTGAAAGATGCTAACATTTGGTGCATTACCTGGGAACACAGAAATAAAAAGGAGCAGAAGTTTGGAAAGTAAAATGTCTATGTGGAAAGTGTCTTGATACTGCCAGAGAAGATAGTTTTGTTCCTTGGTCTTTCTTACATGGCAGGACATTGTGACCTTTGGAACAGTTTGAACATATTTAGGTTAGGTCAGGCAGATTTGTGCAGTAAACCACTAATACCTGGGAAAGGTTTAATGCCTGGTATATTAGTTCCCTGTGACTGCCATAAAAATAACCACAAACTTGGTGGCTTAAACAACAGAAAGTTCCTCTCTCATGGTTCTGGAGGCCAAAAATCTGAAATCAAGGTGTCAGCAGAGCTGTGTAGATGTTCTAGGGGAGAATCCATTCTTGCCTCTTTTAGCTTCTAATGGTTGCCAGCTTCCTTGGCTTATGACCACATCACTCAGTCTCTGACTTTGTCTACACATCACCTTCTCCTCTATGTGTCCATATCGTCCTTTTTTTCTGCCTCAGATCTCCCCTGTCCTTGTGTAAGGAAGCTTGCTATTTATTGTATTCAGAGCCCACTTGGATAATACAGGATGAAAACCCCATCTCAAAATCTGTAACTTAATTATACCCGCAAAGACCTTTTTTCCAAATGTGCTAAAAATCATAGATTTCAAGGACTGGGATATGGACATGGGGGGCCATATTTTGGGGGCCGTTACTCCACCAGCTGTAAGATACTTTGATTTTGGCTGATGACCTCATGGGGAGTGGTAGTTTCTGTAGTCACTTAAGTAAAGGTCTGGCTTAAAGAAAGGGGGCCTCGGGGAGTTGCAGGAGGCTGAGCGAATGACTAGAGCAGAATAAAGAAGAAACGAGGGGGATCTTTAGGCACTCGACTTTAGGGTGCCCAAAAGTTTACAGGGCAGGGAAGTCTTAGGCAGTTGCCCACCTAGCTTACTTTTCAGTATGGCTTTCCTAAGTAGGCTTGGTTGAGGCAAAGACTCAAGTGTAGGGAAAAGTTTTACAGGACTTGTCAGTATTGACATATATGGCTTGCCATAGGTCAAGTGACTCCATTTACTGTGTGGACCCATTGACTCTGGATTTGTCAAATATATATGAGAAAGAAATGTTCTCTAAGAGGCGGCCTTCTACAGTCTATACAATTCATAGCAGGCAGTGAAAATGGCCACAGTGGCACAGGAATGTAAAACATGTACTTCAGGGACTGCAGATGTACTTCAGGGACTGCAGATGCAATGCCATTGGATAGAACAGCTAATCAGTTTAGTACTGCAGTGTGAGCAGCAGAGTGATCAGAGAGGAAGTGACCATGTATGATAGATGCACAGTGCTATGCACTGTATGTTGCAAATTCACGGTACCAAATGAACCTCATGCTGAAAGAATCCTCGTTCTAAGTTCACAGGTCAACAATGTTGGATAAATAGCATAGATTAGTGGGCCTCCTAGTGAGGCTAAAAATCAAAGACTATCTTTCTCTCCAATGCCATTGAGTTTCTGCTATGTTCTTTGGGCACATTCTGTACCAGATTCTGGGAACAAGAATTTGCCTAGTTCGAATGTTCTAGAGTTTGGGAGTTGGCTTGCTTTCTACGTGTTTTAGTTGTAAGGCTTAGTTCTGAAAAATCAAGTTTTCTTACTAACTCTCTATCTTCATTAAAGGCTTGATTCATGAGAGACCAATAAAACAGCTGAGGCCCTGAGAGGCCTATACCCATGTCAGTGAGGGAAGTCAAAGCTACAAATCCCAGGAGCCCTTGATCCTACTCAGGCACAAGAACCTTGCCACTGAGAATGAACCAAATAAGACATTTGGGAGGACTATTTATGAACATTTAGGACTTTTGACTTTTAATTCACAATAGCAAAGAAACATGATTTCAGAATTGGGCTTTGATACTTTGAGATCTTCATTTGTAAGAGGGTTTGTTCTGTGTCCTTTAATTTCTCCCTGAAGAATTTGATAATGGCAAGGGTTTACTTTCAAGTATGGGACATTTCTATGATTCTCAGATTGTATTGTTGGAATGACTTTATATATTTAATCTTAATTTGTCATTTAACCTCATCAAATTTCTGTAGTTAATTGTAATTTAGGATGGCTAATACAATATAGGGTTTTCATCGGTGGATATGAATAACTTTGGAGTTAATTTAATTAATTAATGCAGTTTCTCACCCATATCAGAGACTTCTGGGATGAAAATCTAACTTGCCCACCAGTGAGACTTAAGGGCGTATTTCAGTGGGTTAAATAAAATCAGGGGAGTGTTGGTGAACATTTTCTTCTTCATTTCTAATATATCCTCCATGGGAAAGGAATTTGATTAATATAACTTTGACCTATCTGCCCTTTTACTCACTGATGCTGGGTAGGTGAAGTGGCCTACTTGAGAGAGTTGAGAAGAATAACTGACCATGCTTTGCTTAGTTCTTCTTTTCCTCATCTTGGAAGTGAGACAAAAGTTCTTGCTCCCCAGTGCTGCATGGGCATGGGTCTTACATAGGCATGCCCCTCTGTCACGTGGGTTTGTCTAGAACCATCTTGCTACAACAAAGTGGGTAAATCTAGTGTTTAAGTCTAGAGTGCAGGTAACAAGACTCACTTGGCTCTCTGTTAAGCCAAGTTTTCCAACATGGGTGCTGTCATTTAAAAGGTGACATCATGTGTGGGTCCCAGCAAAATGAAAATGTATGGCCCCTTGTTTAAAATGCAAGGAAAACGTGCTTATGTTAAAAGCATTTAGACTGGGGGCATCTGGGTGGCTAGTCAGTTACATGTCCAACTCTTGATTTTGGCTCAGGTCATGACCTCAGGGTCCTGAGATAGAGCCCCGTGTCAGGCTCCCCACTCAGTGTGGAGTCTGCTTGAGATTCTCTTCCTTCCGCCATCCCCAGAAGTCTTGCCACTTGGAACCTGTGAATGTGACCAAAGACGTTCTTTTTCAGATGCAATCAAGTTGAGATGAGGCCATACTAGATTAGGGTGAGCCCTAAATCCAGTGCCTGCTTTCCTTATGCAGAGAAGGATTTGGAGACACACATTGGACAAATAGAAGGAAGACAGCCATGTCACAAAAGATGCAGAGATTGAGGTGGTGCAGTGTTGCTGCCAAGAACAAGAATTTCCAACAACCACCAGAAGCTGGAAGGGGCAAAGAAGGATTCTCTTCTAGATCCTACCAAGGGGCATGGACCTGCTGGCACCTTGATGTGGGACTTCAAGCCTCTAGAACTGTGAAAGAATAAATTTCTGTTGTTTAAGCCATCCAGCATGTAGTACTTTGTTATGGCAGCCCTAGAAGGTTAATACAGTATTTAAAGATAAAGTTTTTCCCTTTTTTTCTGTAGTCCCTCTCATCATGACCTGAGCCAAAACCCAAGAGTTGGACATTGAACTGACTGAGCCAGCCTGGTGACCCACATAATTCCTATTTTGTAGTTTGCGTGTGTGTGTGTGTGTATTTGTAACCAGGACAGTGGAAATACTGTACAAACTAACTCAACTGTTCTTATTTATTTTATTTAATTTCTTGATAAATACACGTTCTGCCTTTCCTTTACTGATGAGTAAGGAGGGACTAAAAGGAAAAGGGACGATGGGTTGCCCTCTCGTCTTTTCCACGTATGTCATCCTTCTCAGCATAAGTAGTTGGCTACTACTGGGAAGTCATGCAAGTGAGAAAGGACAGGATGGGATTCTTTGGCCAACCTTGTTTCTTAAACATAATTCCTTTCTTTCTGCCTGAGAAGTAACTTTTGGTTCTGAGGTGTCTGGGTGGCTCAGTCAGTTGAGCATCGGACACTCGATTTTAGCTCAGGTCATGATCTCAGAGTCATGAGATCGATCCCCACATCGGGGTCCATGCTCGGCAGTGGAGCCTACTCAAGGTTCCGTCTCTCCCTCTCCCTCTCTCCCTCTCTAAATAATAATATTTAAAAACATCTTTTTAAAGTAACATTTGGTTTACGTGGAAAGTGTGGCATCTCAGAACTGCTAATACCTTCATTTATTCAGTTGTAGATGTGACCACGAACACAGATTTCTGGTGGGCCCACAATGCACGGGAGCTCGGTAAGACTCCAAATGAGTACAAAATAAACATATTATGGAAGCCACATGACAAGCAGGTAAAAGCTATATATGAATGTGGCTGCAGAAATGTTGACAGACACACATATTTCATGTTACTGCCTCTGCTCACATGCATAATCTGTTGTTCCATTAGCTTCATACACAAAAGATAGATGAAATTATTAAGAATTTCAAGACAGCAACAGCATAGCATTAAACTAAGCATGGGACCATTTTAAATGTAGGGCCTGGGCATCTACATGTTATCTCATAAAACCAATCATGAGTGACTTTTTCTTTTTAATTGTAAAAAAATGCATAACATGAAATCTCCCCTCTTAAGTTTTTAAGTATATAGTATAGTTAACTATATGTACATCATTGTATAACAGATCCCTAGAACTTTTTCATCTTCAAACTCTATGCCCATTGAACAGCAACTCCCCATTTCTTCCTCCCCTTAACACCTGGCAGCCACCATTCTACTTTCTGCTTCTATGAGTTTGACTACTTTTGATACCTCATGTAAGTGGTATTTGTCCTTTTGAGACTGGCTTATTTTACTTAGCATAATGTCCTCCATGTTCATTCTTGTTGTATGTGGCAGGATTTCCTTTGTTTTTAAGGCTGAATAATATTCTATCATATGCATATACCATATTTTGTTTATCACTTCACCTATCAATAGATTTTTCGGTTGTTTTTAACCTCTTGGCTATTGTGAATAATGCTGCAATATACTAGGAATACAAATGTCTCTTTAAGATCCTGTTTTAGTTCTTTTGGGTAAACACCCAGAAGTACAATTCCTGGACAACTTTTTAGTTTTATTTTTAATTTTTTGAGGAAACTCCTGTTTTCCAGAGTGGATGTACGAGTTGACATTCTCACCAATAGTGTACAAGGGTTCCAATTTCTCCACATCTCACCATTTGTTATTTTCTGTTTTGTTTTGGTAATGGCCCTCCTAACAAATCTGAGGTGATATCTCATTGTAGTTTTGATTTGCATTCTCCTGATGATTAGTGATCAGCATTTTTTCATGTGCTTATTGGCCATTTGTATATCTTCTTTGGAGAAATGTCTATTCAAGTCCTTTGTCCAATTTTAAAATCAGGTTATTTGTGTTTATGGGTTTTTTTCCTTGCTATTGAGTTGCAGGAGTTCCTTATATATTTTGAATATTAACCCAAATATTTTCTCCCATTCTGTAGTTTGATGTAGTCCCACCTGTTTATATTTGCTTTTGTTACCTGTGCTTTTGGTGTCATATCCAAGACCAATATTATGAAGCTTCCCCCCTTGTTTTTTACTTCAAGGAATTTTATAATTGTAGGTCTTTCGTGTAAGCCTTTCATCCATTTTGAGTTGACTTTAGTGTATGGCATAAAATAAGGGTCAAATCTCATTATTTTCCATGTGTGTATTTAGTTTTTCCCACACCATTTGTTGAAGAGCTGATCCTTTCTGCATTGTACATTCTTGGCACATTTGTCAAAGATTATTTGAATCTATATATGCACGGATTTACTTCTGGACTCTGTATTGTTCCATTGGTCTGTGTCTATTCTTATGGCAATACCATACTGTGTTGGTGACTCATTTTGTAATATGTTTTGAAATCAGGAACTGTGACGTCTCGATTTGTATGTGTGTGAAATCTTTAGGGGTTTCTACATACATGATCATGTGATCTATGAACAGAGATAATTTTTTTTCCCTTTCTGATTTAGATGCCTCATATTTCTTTTTCTTGCCTAATCGCTCTAGCTAGTACTTCCAGTACTACATTGAGTAAAAGTAAAGAGAGTAGGCATCCTTGCCTTGTTTCTAATATCAGAGGGGAAGCTTTGTTTTTCACTATTGAATGTAATATTAGCTGTGGGCTTTTCATATATGGCCTTTGTTCTGTTAATTTCCTTCTATTCTTAATTTAAGGAGTGTCTTTATTATGAGAGGGTGTTGAATTTTATCACATGCTTTTTCTGCATCTATTGAGATTCTCGTGTGATTTTTATCCTTTGTTGGATTAATGTGGTGTATCACATTTATTAAATTTTGTATATTGAACCACTCCTGCATCCCTGGGATAAAGTCCCCTTGGTCATGGTGTATGATCCTTTTACTGTGCTGTGGAATTTGATTTTCTAGTATTTTGTTGAGGTTTTGTACATCAATATTCATAAGGAATATTGGCCTATCGTTTTCTTGTAGCATCTTTGTCTGGTTTTGATATCAGAGCAATGCTGGCCTCATAACTGAGTTTAGAGGTTTTCCTTCTTCAATTTTTTGGAAGACTTTGAGAAGGATTAGTATCTGTTCTCCTTTAAATGTCTGGTAGAATTCAGCAGTGATGCCTTCTTGTCCTGAGTTTTTCTTTTGTTGGGGAACTTTTGATTACTGCTTCAAATTTTCTATTTCTTCATTATTTACTCTTGGTAAGTTGCTAGGAAGTTACCCATTTCTTCAAGGTATTCCAGTTTGTTAGTGTGTTAGTGTGTTAGTGTGTTAGTTCATAGTACTATTTTATAATCTTTTTTATTTCTACAGCATCAGTTGTAATATCTCCTCTTTCATTTCTGATTTTATTCAGATTCTCTCTTTTTTCTTAGTCTAGCTAAAGGTTTATCATTTTTTATTATCTTTTCCAAAAAAACAACTAGTTTTGTTGATTTTATTATTTTTATATTCTCTATTCATTTTATATTGTATTTTTAATCTAATTTATTTCCATTCAGAACTTTATTATTTTCTTCTTTCTGCTAACTTTGAGCTTAGTTTAATGTTCTTCTATTTCCTTGAAGTTTAAAGTTAGGTTGTTCGAGATCTTTTTTAATGTAGACATTTATTGCTATATACTTCCCTCTCTACTCCTTTTGCTGCATCCTATAATTTTTGGCAAGTTCTTTTTTTATTTTTGAGTGTCTCAAGATATTTTCTAATTTTCCTTTTGATTCATTCTTTGTCCTGTTGGCTGTTCAAGAGGGTTTTATTTAATTTCCACATATTGTGAATTTTCTAGTTTTTCTTCTGCTATTGATTTCTAGTTTTATTCTATTATGGTCAGAAAAGATACTTGGTATGACTTCAGTCTTCTTAAATTTGACTTGTTTTATGATCCTACCCTGGAGAATGTTCTGTGGCACTTGAGAAGAATGTTTAATTGCTATTGGGTGACATATATGTATATGTCTGTTGGGCCCATTTGGTCTACAGTGTTGTTCAAGTGCTCTGTTTCCCTCTTGATCTTTCTGGTTATCCTATACACTATCGAAAGTGGGGTATTGAAATCCCTTACCAATATTGTATTGCTCTCTATTTCTCCCTCAGTTCTGTCAATGTATACTTTATATATTTGGATGCTCTGATGCTGAGTGCATGTGTATTTATAATTGTTATATCTTCTTGGTGAATTGACCCTTTTGCCATTATATTCTTTATGATGGTTTTGGCTCACGCCTATTTTGTCTGATATAAGTATGCCAGTACTACCACCCCACCCCATCCCTCCACATGTTCTCTTTTTGGAATGTCTTTTTCAATCCTTTCACCTTCAGCCTCTGTGTGTCCTTAAATCTACATGACATTTTGACCTCCATCTTTAGATGTTCATTTTATTTCTCAACTTTTTCAGAGTCTGAGTAGGGCAATGTGCTCTTTAGTGTTTACCACTTTGAAGAATTCAACAAAATGTTTCACTTAAGCTGACCCTCTTTTCTCTCCCACCTCTGAACTTGAATTTCACTTACTACCTATCTTATTCTCTTGGAACTTAGCAGACAAGGTTTAAATGGTAAGCTTTCTGAAAGGAGGACAATATGCTTGTTAAACTCAACTCTGGTTTGTTGTGTCAATTCTGTAGGAATCATATTAAGTTGTTGGCTGTCAGCACCTGTGGGAATATTTCTAAAGTGGAATTTGAGCCTGACACTCAGGTTCTTTAGACACTGAATTAAGGATTTTAATAGAAGAATAGGCCGGTCTGTTCTAGAGGAAAAGTTTATCGAAGTATGACTTTTGGACTCTCTGCATTAGGCTTATCCTTACTGAGTCATTGAATGTCTTCTCCCCAACTAAATTTTAAGCTTCTTATAGACAAGAACTTTTTTTTTTACAGCTCTTGTTCACCATCCCCCCCCGCAACAACCTAAACATGCCTAGAATAGAAGATGCCTTCCATGTACCTGTGTCAGTTTATTTTAAACAACATAAGTGCATGAATGTTTCCACTTCTGAGAAATGAGGCTACATTCCACAAGATTTAAAAATCAAGTTTTTAAATCTTTGCGAACCCATAGATCCATACATATTTGGCATAACTGTCCTCCTGCACAACTCTAAGATGATCAGATCAAAGTATGGTCTTTAAGAGTTTTTAAGTACGAAGAAATAATAAGCAAAGGGAAAGAAATTGCTTCTCAAAAGAACTTCTTCCACTAAAATGAAGACTAAAGGTCAAAAAGTCAAATTAATATGGGATTTTTCACTATTATAAGTGATAAAAAATACTGACAAGAAATATTACAGTGCTGATTGCTATTATCATCTTTTCAATTTCCATTACAGTTGTTTATATTATTTTCATGGGATTTCAGTGAAGTTATTGAGGTTTTTATAATAGTCATATTAAAAAAACAAAATCTCTTGAAATACCAATACAAAGAAAAATGAATCAGAACATGAAAAATGTTTTAGACAAGTTGACAACATATATTCTTTACTCATTTCTCTTTTTGAGAGGAGTTCCATCTTATTCACACCGACATGTACAATACACTGAATAAAATACAACCAATCACCCGATAGGGCTAAAAAAGACAAGGTGCTTCCAGAAAACTCTTCTCTATTGCTCCTACTATCTTAGTGCGTTTGGCAAATAAAAGCATTTTGAAATATTCTCTAAATTTTTGTATTATATTTTATAATGATTTGCTTATTTATCTCAATGTAAATTTTACAAACACTTGTAGAAATGTATTATTTTAACATTTAGTATTTGAATATCCCTATTTTCTCTTTTGTCCTTTGTCCCCTATAATGATCTTTTGGATAGACCACACATACCCCTTACTTACTCCCCACATTCTACAGCCTGTGCACATGTATAATAGCTTTTTGGGACAGATTAATGTGAATTTGATTGAGTTTGGATGGCTGAAGAATACATAGTTTTTACATCTCAACATTTTAAAAGTGCCTTTTGGAAGTAACCCTAGTTTGAGTCCAAATTCTATTGATCTATAAAATGCATTATAAAATATACCTAGATATGAGCAGTAAAATGGCTAGGCTATATTACTGGGAGTCTGTTTATATGAACAACTGAAAAGAAATCAGGGGGAGAATGTATTACAACCACGAGTCAGATACAATAGGTCAGTCGTAAAGAATGTAGATCACAGAAATAGATGCACACATACAGGGATCACGGATTTTCAGCGATGATGTAGAGCCAATTCAGGAGAGAAAGGATAGTCTTTTTTTAAAAAAAAATTTTTTTTTAAGATTTGTATTTATTTTATTTGACAGAGAGAGTGAGAGTGAAGAGAGCTCAAGCAGGGCGAGCGGTAGGCAGAGGGAGAAGCCCGATGCAGGGCTCAATCCCAGGACCCCGGGATCATGACCTGAGCCGAAGGCAGACACTTAACCGACAGAGCTACCCAGGCGCCCCATGAGGAAGGATAGACTTTTTGACAGATGGCACTGGAGGCATGTAGTGCTTGGGTAGCGAGCATAGATCGCCATATGTAGGAGGATGAACTTTGCTACTTACACCATTATAAAGAATTAACTCAAAGTAGGTCAAAACATAAATCTATAACATTTCCAAGTGAAAGCATGGGACAAAATCTTTGTGAACTTGGATTAGGAAAGATTTCCTAGAGATGAAACCAAAAACAAGATCCTTAAAAGAAAAAAATATATATAAATTATGTAGGTTTCATCCGAATTCAAAACTTACGTTCTTTGAAAGACATTATTAAGATAATGAAAGGAAAGCCACATACTGGAAGAAAACATTTGCAAATCATATATCTGAAAATATTTGTGTCTAGAACACAAAGAACTCTCAAAACTCAGTATATAGAAGGTTTTTAAAAGCTAGAAACATGGGCAAAAATATTTGAAAAGAGATTTCACCAAGGAGACATACATGGATGGCAAATAAGCACATGAGGTTGCTCAGTGTCATCAGTTGTTAGCTGAATGAAAATTAAAACCACTGTACACCTATTGAGTAGCTAAAATTAAAAAGTCCGACTACCGAGTGTGGGTGAGGAAGCATAGGAAATGGAACTCTTATACACTGCTAGGGGAAAGGAAAATGGTACAATCACTTCAAAAAACTGTGGCAGTTTCTTTAGAAGTTAAGCATGCACCTACCACATGACGTTGCCCTTCAACTCCTAGATATTTATTTGATAAAAATTAAAGTATATGTTCATACAAATACTTGCACATGAATGTTCATAACGTCCTTACTTTTAATAGCTAGATGTTATACCAACTCATGCATCCATCAACAGGTGAATGAATATGCATACTGTGGCACACTCATACAATGGATACTAAGCAAAACAAAGGAATAGACTATTTATACATGCAAAAATATGGATTAGTCACAAAATAATTACACTGAGTGAAAGAAACCAGACAAAAGATTCCACACTGCAGGAATCAATTTACATAAATTTCTAGAAAATGCAAACACCTATAATGATAGAAAGCAGATCACTGGTTGGTCACCTGGGGTATGGAAAAGCAGGATGGGGAAGAGTGGAAGGGGGTTATGAATGGTCACAAAGAAACTTTTGTGGGTAATGGATATGTCCATTTTCTTGATTGTGCTGATGGTTTCATGGGTATATGTTTATTTTGGAACTTAAAATTGTGTACTTTAGGGACACCTGGGTGTCGCAGTCGGTTAAGCATCTGCCTTTGGCTCAGGTCATGATCCCAGGGTCCTGGGTTCAAGCCCCACGGGGGGGCGGGGGGGCTCCCTGCTCAGTTGGGGGGGGCTGCTTCTCCCTCTTCCTCTGCTGCTCCCCCTGCTTGTGCTCTCTCTCTCCCACTCTCTCAGTAGATAAATAAAATCTAAAAAAGAATTGTGTACTTTGTTCAGTTTATTGGATGTCAATTACATTTTTATAAAGTCATTAAAAAAGTCAAGAGCAGAAGTTTGTCGTAATAAAAACAGACCAAGGAACAGAAAAGTCTAGTCTTATCAGCTGAATTTTTGTGTAGTTTTATTTCCTTTAAAATATATATCCCAATTCTTGTGAGAGATGGGACTCTTAATAAAAGGTAATAAAGCAGTATTCATAGTTATCACAGCAGTAGTATTTGATACCCTCTTGCAGTGTGTTACAGAAAAGGAGAAAGTGAAATTTGCCTCACATCCACCAGAACACCAGTGGCTTCCTTGCTTTGGAGGAACAGAGCCCCACTCAAAGGCTCATGTCCATGGCTCAGGTGGCAGAGATGCCCAGGGACGGTGGTGGCATCTGGTGATAAATGGTTTGCCTGTGGCTGCTGGTGACTGTGGCAAGATGCCCTCTCGTAGCTTCATGCACGTGGAGACTGCGTAACCATAGCTGGAGCAGGAACAGGAGAAAAGCTAGAAGTTCCCCCATGGAAATTGAGAGATTGTGTTGGTGTCACTTTGGTAAACATGGCTTATGCACAAATTATCGTTTTTCAAAGATAAATGCAATTCTGATGATTGTAGGATACAAATGCTTTAAATGAGCCCGAAATTATTGCCATCAAATTTCTTGGATTTAGGAAACTTCTCTGGATTGATTCAAGACAAATTTTTAGCCACTAGCAGAACACCATCATGTATAATAAGCTCCCACATCTCAAGGGAAATTCTCTTAATCTGTTATGTTTAATTGATATTTCCAGTGATTCCAAGAAGAGAGATACATAAAAGTGCCCTCATTCTCAAATTAGGAGATTAGGAAACCATACTGGTAATCCTAAACCTCGTATTTGAAATGCTTCCAGATTTCAGCCTTTTGAAGTGCTATGTTTTCTCAACTGCTTTTTTTTTTTAAATATATATTATTATTTAGTGTTCTTTGAATCACAACTCTCCTACAGGGGATGAATATGCCAAAACAGTTAAAAACATCTATTTTCAAAAGGCTTTCTATTTCAAGTTTAATAGGCTCCCAAAGTTTATATAACAGAGTCCCAAGCTATTGCAAAGGTTTGACAAGCGTGTTTCTCAGCAGTCCTGGGGTTTATGTGAGGTGGCTTTTAGTGAAGATAAAGCAAAGAAAATTTACTGAATTCCTAAGTAACCAATGATGCAGCTTCTTATTAATATTCTTAGTGGTGGTAAATGATTCTTCTCACTGTTCTTCCTTAGCATTCTTTGTGTTTTTTTCTTCCTCCAGAGACTATTTGGCCATCTTAAAGACACAAGTTTGTGTTTAATCATTAGAATCTGAGTTATCACTTTTCCCTTTTTTGACTCCTCTGTACTGCTTGATTATTTTGGCATGTTTAGGTTTTGTTCATTTGGTAATATCAGACTGCATCTTAAGGAAGGGCATGTGATTCAGCTGAGGAATATTGTGTGTGCAGTAAGGTGAGGCGGCTTAGGTACCTGCGTCCAACCATTTTACATATTTTTATTGGTGACTTTTCAGAGATTCGCTAACATGGTTGAACATGGTTGAACTGAGTAGGATTCCCTGGCTGCCTAAATCATTCACCTGATAATCCTGATTCTCATAGGTAGAGAGATGGTTGTTACAGGTCCAACACCTGCCCCCTGAGGGCTTCAGAGCTCTTCTGCAGGAAGCCAGTGTTGAGCAGGCCCCTGGAGAGTCACAGAGATTCACAGCAGGTGATCAGGGGTGGCAGGGAGAGTTATGGCTGCAAAGTACTCCCATCCTGGATGAAGCATGCCTTAATAGTCAGTGACAGACATCAGTTATCCTACCATCCTCCTTCATGTGTTAGTAAACACATGAGTTAAGTGATTTTTGTGTGCATGGGCTGCAAATCCTCTGGAACTCTGCTTTCTCGAAATAGTCATATACTGCAGTGTTCCTGTCTCATGGAGGATTATATTTTAGAATGGGAAAGTGGAAGAAATAGTTCACATAAACTCTGCAGCTGAGGCTATAAAATATAAACCAGGAGGCTTCTTTAGGGAATATATGTTTTTTAAACTGTCTCAAGACATATCAGCCCTTTACTTCCCCAATTTGAATTATTTTTAGGCAAATGTCAAATTGTATGATATCTTACAGATTGCATTTTTGAAATTACCTACACTACCCCCTCCTGGATTAACTCATTTTACTGAGCCCAAAAATTCTTGTTTGGTTCCTAACAACCCCCATGCAACAATAGCTACCTCCAAAGTCCTCTGACCAGGAAAGTTCTAGGGATATGTTGTTTTGGTTTCTTTCTTGATTATTAGTGTTATTGCTTTATAATATGTCATACTAATTCTCAGGGAGGAACCTAGACTAGTAGAGAACCTGATTACCTGGCTTCTTAGCTGGGTGAATTGCTTAATATGTCTGGAATTTAGTTTCCTCATCTATAAAATGGGAATAAGAACACCAGCCTGCCTACCATATGTGGTTATGTTAAAGGTCAAATGAAACAATGCACTTACAAATATTTTGAAGATTTTTTTTTTTAAAGATTTTATTTATTTGACAGTGACACAGCGAGAGAGGGAACACAAGCAGGGGGAGTGGGAGAGGGAGAAGCAGGCTTCCCGCGGAGCGGGGAGCCCGATGTGGGGCTCGATCTCAGGACCCTGGGATCATGACCTGAGCCAAAGGCAGACGCTTAACGACTGAGCCACCCAGGCGCCTCTGAAGATTGTTATATTCTGTAGGAACACACAGTATCATTACTACTGCTTTACTCTGTTATTGTTACTATTACCACTCTGCTAATCACAACACTGGATGAGGTGCCGCCCAAAAACTCAACTCATTGTATTTAGTGAGTCTGACTTGCTTTGCACAAGGTAATATTACACTTTATATGGTTTAATTTTTGTCTAGGAGCCAGTTTCCACTTGAATTTTTATTTTATAAATAATTATGGAATAAGGTCTGATTAAAGAATAAAACGAGAAAATAGTATTTAAATTGAAGGAACAAAGAGAAACAAAATCAAAAAGTGTATAAATTGTGCAGTTCTGCTGGAGGAATTATCCGTTTTTATTGTCTGTTTATTTCAGACAGTGGTCCTGTATGAGATTAAGCCATTTAACGTATTTATTGTGATTTCAACACTCAGAGGGATCGACTCAGCCTCTGTTCATCTGAGGAAGATAAAATGCACACTGGGCAGAACCCTTTGTGAGGCTCTATCTGTGAAAATCATAGCATTGCTCAAACCCCATGTACACTCAAAATCTCTGTAACACGTTTTGTTAGAAGTAAATAGATTCCTGGCAGTTCTGTGCCTGAAATTTCTGAGCAGCTTGACACTCCAGTTTATCCCTGGAGGGCATTATTAGTCACTCTATTATAAAAAAAAAATGCAGAGATAATACGTGTGTCTATATAGTATGCATGCTGAGTAATAACCAAGAGGAATGGAATATTTTCACAGGCTGCTAATGGGGAAGCTTTGCTTCCTCATAGTTCCACATCAGCCACGCCTGTTGGCTTTTCGCTGTCCTGCCACCACAGCATCATCTACGTGGCCTAATGGGAAACTCTGCTTCCACACTTAGCATTTGTTTTCCCAGCCACAGATAAAGAGAGAGCTAGGCCTTAGCGGGTGGGTTTTCATCCAGGCAGACCCAAAGCTGATGATCACGTAGGTCTACAACACCCGAGTTCAAACAGGACTGGCTAGCTGAGGAGCAGGCAGGGGAAGAGGTAACTAGCTCAGGGTCAAACTGCTCTCAGGGGCTTGAGTCAACTGAGACCACAGCCAGGCCTGCTGGAGGCCACTGCTCAGCCATGACAAGGAATAGAGACCTTCCTTTAAGAATCAGTTAGTGGTTTGTCCCAATGAAAAGCTGTGAGTCAAAGCTCTGGGCATCACTGCTCACCTGGTATCTGTGACTAATACAGTGTATGGGGCTCAGTGGACCATTTCCTTTTACATTGTTGAGCAATCACATGATCTAAGGATCTGTTGTTTTTCTTGCAAAATTTAAAAAATGCATATTTCGCAAAAAGTATTTGGCTTTGCAGAAAATGAAGGAAGTATTGCTGACTCTGTATTATGGGTTGCTTGAGAATCAAGGAATAAGAATGTTCACTTATATGAGAGGCTGACATCAGCAAATAGCCTCCCCAACTTCCACCCCCATCCCAAAATATACCACCTCCTGGTCAGTGCAAAGCTCTACTGGCACTCTCATACAGGAGGGTTTTCATTACCCAATCTGACACCCCATTCAATTATTAAAGAATGCCCTGTTATATTTATCACATGGTTGATTTTCATGCATGAGGAACACACAGCTGCTGGGTGGGTGCCAGTGCTCCATCAATCTCTCCAGGCTGCCTCGACCTCAGGATATGTAAGAGGAGCAGATAAATTGGAAGATCAATGACTTGTCCCTCCTGCCGCACCAGCTGCTATTGAGAAATTAATATGAGGATCACTATAAATAAAAGATAAAAGATGGTATGGCTTACAGTGTAAAATATTAAGGCTGGACACAATGTGCTGGAGGAATCTAAACCAAAAGCTAAGCAAATTAACCCTGTAAGGGCCTTCTACCACCTTTCTGGAAATCCAGTTTGAGAAAGAGGTCATGTTGTAATATGATAAGGATCTCTTACTAGATAGAGTCAGGAACCCTAATGAGATAGTGTTCCTTCCCTTTTCTTGTCTTGGAGTTTTAGGACTGGAAGAGATTGCAGAGATCATTTACCCCAGACACCTCATTTTTCATGAGGAATCTGAAGACCAGAGAACTAAGTGATTTGCTTGCATATTTGCACCTAGCTGGTGACAAGGTTGCTAATGGACCCCAGTTCCAATATTCAGTCCTTTTTTTATCAAGCTGTCTCCTAACAGGACAATTCTTAATAAAAATCCTCATTTTTGTGCTCTCTAGGGCTGTCTTAGAAGAGCACTAATTTGTAATCATGCCAGAAGCAGTAAAAGGTGATGGTATTTCTTAATATGCACTCAAGACCAAAGGTCTACATGTAGCATGATAAAAATGTTTGACAGATACATTTACAGAGCACCTTTGATTCTGAGGCATCAGAGGACATTATCCATATTTCTCCTGAGGGGGATGAAAGGAGACGGGTGATCAGACTCAAAACTATATGCAGAGCCCGAGAAAGAGTTTGGTGGAGAACAGGAAAAGTGCTGGTTGTATTAGGAGATGCTGGTTGTGGAGGAAATTGAGGCCTGAAGGGGAGCAACTTAACCACACATGAGAGCTGAGGTTGAAGAGTCGTGGGTCAGTGTTTCAGGCTGAAAGTCTAAATTTGGCTGCTGGTTCTGATGCATCATGGGTGTGTGCTAATCTGAATGGCTCCACCCCAAAGTGGCTCTGAACTCCTGGGGTCCCAGTTTCAAGTTCCACTCTGCCCCTCCTGGCAGCACAGGACATGAGAAGCAGGACGTTTGTTGCCAGACCGCTCAGTTCTGTGTATACCTTGAGTTGTAGTTCCTTCTGGCTGCTTCCCAGGACAACTAGATGGGATTTAGATTCCTTAAAATGCAATCATGAATCTGTTGCCCTTGACTCTGGGTTCTACCCACGAATTCATTTGTACTCGGCAGAGAGCATTTAATTTCTCATCTCCTACATCACTGAAGCCTCTTTTTAGAGCCTCTCCTCACTCTCACCTGTGATAATCAGAAGTCAGCTACATGAAACATTCAGTGCAGGCTCCATAGCTTCTGAAGACAAATGCGCTTGAAAAAAGAATAGTGGGATGCTGATTTTATTTAAAGCCAAGTCACCTACTGGGTGACAAAGGCTGATTCTCTCTTTAGCAGGTTAAAAAGAATCCCCAATCTGAAACTCTTGCTTTTTTAAAAACAAAACAAAACTACTGTCAGTGCTGTTTCTTAAGGGTCAAAAAATACACATTAAAAAAAGGGAGAAAAAAAATTGGAGATCAATGCCAACTCTCCCTGAAGTACCTGCCTCAGTTGAGAAATGAATATGAAGATCACTATAAATAAAAGACAAAAGATGATGGGGCTTTTTAGTAAAATATGAAGCCAATCACAATGTGATGTATCAACTTTAACCGAATTAACTCCCTGGGATAAACAGGGGCTTGGTTTTTTGTTGCATTTGAAAAATGAACTAGTATTAAAAAAATAAGCTTATATATGAAGGGAGTCATCCAGGGGCTCAAAAAGGAGAATTCAGTTTCTTTCCTTTTAGGTAGTCTCTCTTAGACACCTGCACAAGATTTGGAAAATGCTTTCCCTTGGGTAACAACAATAAGAAAAAGAGCAATCACTCAGCATTCTGCCAAGAATGCACCAACTGATCTTACTGGTTGATGTGTTAGCTGGAAGCTATGTTTAGAGGATGGAGTTATTTTTTGCATTTTAATCCACAAGCTTTGCTCAGGAAATATGCTTTCCATTAGGATGTACAGAAATCATTTTTCTAATATACCATTCATTAGATTAATGTTAGTATTAGACCTTCCTAGAGTGCATATGTGTCTTGGGCATTTTTCCAGAAATGCATTATGTAACACATGGATTTCCAATTCATAATTGCAAAGGTTTCAAAACCTGAGCTTCGGAGGAGACTTCAGAAATAGGCTAGCTGCAATGAATTTTTCACTCCTGTGTCTAACTAGTCTCCCCAAATTGTGTCTCTTTTCCAGGAAATGAGATCAAAATAAAAATAAAATCTTGGTCCAGTTGAAGCAATTATTTTGATCTGTTGAGATAGATAGCCAGAGTTTTTGTCTAAGTCTGTTGGGTATAGTCTCCTTTTCCTGCATGCTTTGACCTTCTCTCTAACCCTGAAAGAATGTAGATGGGTTGGGTGACTCACATTCACTTTTGGAGCGGTGAGCTGAATTATTTAGCATAAGCAATGGGAAAAGTGGAGGAGTAAGTGGGGAGAAATAATTTTAAGTTATATCTTTAGCTGGAGGAAAATTGGCCTACCTACACAAGAGTAAATATGGCATATGCAATGATTCAAATACTCAAAGATGTCTGTTTTAGCAATAAAGACTAGATCTGGACACAATCCCTGGCATAGTCAGACATACACCTGCATGTTCACTATATCAAAAGAACCACAGAAGTGTGTTGAAAACTGCTTAAGTGAGAGACATAAACACAACTACAGATGAACGGACAGGAATTCAAGACTTTAAATGCTGGACTGCTGGCAAAGCAGTCAGCAGGGTAAGCTCCAGCCAATTTTCAATTGTGAGACACTAGGTTACATTGCAGACATGCTAGAATGTTTGTTCTTCCTTGCCCAATCTTTTAGGGAGGATATTAAACACCCCTGTTAAATGTCTGCAAGTGATTGCCAAAGTGAAGCTTTTGAAAATGATGGCTGTGATCTTTAATAAGGTTGTGCCCTTGTCAAGAGTCTCAGAATTTCCAATGTAATTTCAAATCAACAATTTTTTTTTTTTGGATGATATACATGTCTAACTCACAGCGAGAAATATCTACATATAGTTGAAGTTAGGGACCAGCTGGTGGAAATTTATATGGTTATCTCCTGACCTAACCTTTTAGCTTCTTTTTGTTCCTTGGTTGTGGTTAAGCTAGATCTTGCCTCGGGGGCTTTGCTTCTGCCATTTTCATTTTTCTGGATTATTTCCAGAGAGTTTTCCATAAATGGCTCCATTCTATTCCTTGGCACTCGCTCCTTAAAAATATTTTGTCTTGATTATCCTAGTAGCCTAACTTAGTCACAATTTATCTTATTACTTTATTTCCTTCACAGCACTTACTAATTTTTCAAGAACAGTATGAGATAATAAAAATAACACTTACCTTTTTTGTCTATTTGTGTTTAGATGAACTTCTTCCCCAAGAACGCGAGCTCCACTATGGCAGAAGTTGTGTTACCTTTCTCATTCCCCGTTCTACACCAGCCTTGGAACAGTGTCTGACGTAGTCACTCAAGGTCTGTTGATTGAGTATGTAAAGAATGTTATGAGTACATGAATGGACTTGGAATTATTTGAGGTCACTTTTAATGATGGCTAGGATTAGTGATTAAATTAAAATTGTAGGTCTTAGAGCTGGAAATGATCTTGTTCACTCTCATAGTTGGGGCAAAACTCTCCCTTCTATAGCATCTCTGATGGATGATCAACCAGTCTGTGCTTGAACAACTGTATATGAAATACATAACTATGATACTGCCTTCTTTGGCTTCAGACAGATTGCAGCCTTCTATGGCAGTCTGTTCCCTGCTATACAGGTATAATTAGGAGAAAAGTCTTTGATTTATCCAGAACCTTCTCTCAGTCCTCTCACCTTTTGCTCCTTTTTCTAGTTCCTAGGGAATAGACAGGACAATGTTTGCTCTAAATTACATCTTTTTGGTTTGTATGCCTCCTGATCAAAAAATTAGTGCAATGCTATGGCAAAATTCACTTTGATTGTTTCCCACTTAGTCCCACATTTCTTATTAGTATTTAGAGATAATTTGTCTTAATAGTCCACATTATATTTGAGGGAGTATAGAAATAAAAGAGATCTAGGGGGTATGCCAGAAGCAGTCAGACATATTTTAACTTGTCTTTAATGTATTCAGTGCTGGTGCTATGGAGAATTGAGTGGTATAGTCACAGAATGATTGCCATTGCTTAAAAAAATCTATTCATAGTGAAAGATATGGTAACTTGGTAAGCTCTGCTTGATGGGGAAAGTGTCAGCCACATCTGAGAGTTCTGAGTATTTCTCAAACAGTTGTGATACAAAACATCTCTCCTTCTCCTTTTTTGGTGTGTTCAACTAGTCGACAAAAAGCATACGTCATATTCCTAAAATACTGATGCCTTAGTTGACATTCTTTTGGGTCTTGAAGGACCAACATATGTGCCTGATAGTGCAGAGTTACACAGAGCCTGGGTATTTGGGTCCTACTGAAAGCCCCATGGAGTCATTGTTGCATGTCTGTTCACCAATATGTGTGAATGGGAGAAAATAAAGTCCTGGCTTATGGATCGAGGTAAGCCAAAACTCCTTTCATTTTCGCTGTGACAAACTGGTACAGAGGTATAAGATATCTGAAAACAGCCTTGCAGGTTTTGATAGAAATCTTAAGTGGGATGTAAAGAATATATGGCAAAAAAGAACAGCAAGTAAGTACTGCTGGGAAGCTTTTTCAAGAACTGTCAACACAATAATAATTATAGGAACGACAGTAAGATCAATTTTAAAAGATTTAGAATGGCACCTAGTTCTAAGCATGCTGCATGTGTTAATTCCATGCCGTAGCCCTAAAAGAGGGGTGCAGTTATTACCTTATTTTTCAAATGAGGAAACGAGACACAGAAGTTAAGTAACAGTACTGAGGTCTCACCGCTAAGAAGTGGTAGAGTTGAGAAAAAGACCCAGGCAGACCAATTTCAGAGCTGTTTTTCTGAACCAGTAGTTTATATACATAGGTAATATTTATACCTTTTGAAATCACTTTATAAGTACTATTTTGACCCATGAAGTGCACAGGGAATACCCAGGGGAAATCAGCATTATAATTATCTTGATTTTCTTTAACAACAAACTGTTAACTTTTTGAAATTCAGTATTCTTCCCAACTTCTTAAAAATTCAAAAATTAAGGGCTAATGAAAATAAATGTATTGGAAATTCAGTTCTAAAGAGCAACTGAAAGAATATAGCCATGAGGATGTAAAAAAGGAAATAAAGCAGAAACCAGACCCCTAAACTCCATGATGAAGCTGCACATTCTTAGGTAAAGGGGCACTTAGTGCTTCCTTAATACCTTGTTCACAGAAGCCAAGAGTCTCCCCTTCATCACGATTCGCTGTCTGATCCTACCAGGGTCATCTCCCTCTTGAAGTCTCTAAGTTTCTATAAAATGAGGGAGCTGGAACAATCCAGCTTTTAACAGTCTGTGCATCTGGGAGTCTAGGTAAATGCTGAATGTCTTTATCATGACGGTTTATTTTGTTCTTAACTATTCCTCTTCTTCTGACTTTTATGTAATTTTTAATACATAGCAGAAAAGAAAAAAAAAAAAGCTGAAAGTAACGACACACTAACTCTAACTTTCCATTCTCATTTCACTACCAGTTCAGCAGAACACCCCTCTGTAGAATTCTGATGCAGACCATGAAAACACACTGTAAGAGCTCCAGAGTCTTTCCCACATGTGGTTGTCCTTTTTTCTGCTAGCAGCACTATCATGGACTGTCATCTGCAAATCCATCAAAAGGAAATTAAGTAATAGAATATCAGTGCTATTGAAGGAAGAAGTCCTTGAACTGATCCTTACTGTGTGAAACTTTAGCCATATAAAAAAATCAGCATTAAAGGTTAAACCTTAAAGGCAGTATATTCCTGTGAATAGAGGGAGAACATAACACAAATAATATACAATGCTAACATTAAGTATACAGACATATACATATATGGTCTTGAAATTATTCAGAGATATTAATTGGATTAATTTTGGGAGCAATAGAGCATTATTTTTTTTTTCATAGAGAACCTTATTCTTTAAGAGACATATTCAGAAACACATATATATCCCTGCTGGGCTCTCATACATTCAATTGATTCCAGTCATTTTTCCATTTCATTTCCTCATATATTTATTCTATGATTAGTCCTTTTTGGACAGGAGTTTATCTCTATTGAAATAACTTGTGTCATGACCCCAAAGTACTCGGGCTTGTTTTTGGCATCTGGTGGCATCTGGTGGGGAAGGTGACCAACTGTATGGCAGGAGAATTAAAAGGTGAACCTGAGAATGAGACTTAGGTCTTAATTCCAAAGGAAAAAGAGAAGGATGGCAGTGAAAACTGTTGTAATAAAGGACCTCTCAGAAGAAGCAATTTTAGAGTAATTCATTGGTTAATGGCTACCCTCAATTTACCAGTAATTTGGGTTTATAAAGTATCCCTAAGTAACTGTATCACTCTGTCATAGGATCTATATAACCATAGCTTTTATCTTCCTGGAATTAGTTGGTGATAATATGCATAGAGAATAGGACCCGTGAATCCATGTCTCCCCCAAATTGAAGATACTCATTAGGGTATAGGTTTGACCCAAACTGCAAATGATTTATTTATACTATACCTGCTGAGGCTGTATCCCACCATTCTTATTCATTAAAGGAGATAACATGGTTGACTTTGAGTAGAAAAATAGCATACTGACAAAGTATTTTCAAACTTTTTAAAATTTTTTTATTGTTATGTTAATCGCCATACATTACATCATTAGTTTTGGTTGTAGGGTTCCGTGATTCATTGTTTGTGCATAACACCCAGTGCTCCATGCAGAACGTGCCCTCTTTAATGCCCATCACTAGGATAACCCATCCCCTGACCCCCATCCCCTCTAGAACCCTCAGTTTGTTTTTCAGAGTCCATTGTCTCTAATGGTTCGTCTCCCCCTCTGATTTCCCCCCCTTCATTCTTCCCCTCCTGCTATCTTCTTCTTCTTTTTTTTTTCTTAACATATATTGAATTATTTGTTTCAGAGGTACAGATCTCTGATTCAAAAGTCTTGCACAATTCACAACACTCGCCATAGAATATACCCTCCCCAATGTCTATCACCCAGCCACCCCATCCCTCCCCCCCCCCCCCACCACTCTAGCAACCCTCAGTTTGTTTCCTGAGATTAAGAATTCCTCATATCAGTGAGGTCATATGATACCTGTCTTTCTCTGATTGACTTATTTCACTCAGCATAACACCCTCCAGTTCCATCCACGTCATTGCAAATGGCAAGATCTCATTCCTTTTGATGGCTGCATAATATTCCATTGTGTATATATACCACATCTTCTTTATCCATTCATCTGTCGATGGACATCTTGGCTCTTTCCACAGTTTGGCTCTTGTGGACATTGCTGATATAAACATCGGGGTGCACGTACCCCTTCAGATCCCTACATTTGTATCTTTGTATGATCCAGCAATTGCACGACCCAGTAGTGCAATTGCTGGATCATATGGTAGCTCTATTTTCAACTGTTTGAGGAACCTCCATACTGTTTTCCAGAGTGGTTGCACCAATATGCATTCCCACCAACAGTGTAGGAGGGTTCCCCTTTCTCCACATCCCCACCAACATCTGTCGTTTCCTGAAATGTTAATTTTAGCCATTCTGACTGGTATGAGGTGGCATCTCATTGAGGTTTTGATTTGGATTTCCCTGATGCCGAGCGATGTTGAGCACTTTTTCATGTGTCTGTTGGCCATTTGGATGTCTTCTTTGGAAAAATGTCTGTTCATGTCTTCTGCTCATTTCTTGATGGGATCATTTGTTCTTTGGGTGTTGAGTTGCATAAGTTCTTTATAGATTTTGGATACTAGCCCTTTATCTGATATGTCATTTGCAAATATCTTCTCCCATTCTGTCGGTTGTCTTTTGGTTTTGTGGACTGTTTCTTTTGCTGTGCAAAAGCTTTTTATCTTGATGAAATCAACAATAGTTCATTTTTGCCCTTGCTTCCCTTGCCTTTGGCCATGTTCCTAGGAAGAAGTTGCTGCGGCTGAGGTCAAAGAGGTTCCTGCCTGTGTTCTCCTTTAGGTTTTTGATGAGTTGCCTTTGATGAGACCCCTGTCTCACGTTTAGGTCTTTCAACCACTTGGAGTCTATTTTTGTGTGTGGTGTAAGGAAATGGTCCAGTTTCATTCTTCTGCATGTGGCTGTCCAATTTTCCCAACACCATATGTTGAAGAGACTGCCTTTTTTCATTGGACATTCTTTCCTGCTTTGTCAAAGATAAGTTGACCATAGAGTTGAGGGTCCATTTCTGGGCTCTCGATTCTGTTCCATTGATCTATGTGTCTGTTTTTGTGCCAGTACCATACTGTCTTGATGACGACAGCTTTGTAATAGAGCTGGAAGTCCGGAATTGTGATGCCGCCAGCTTTGCTTTTCTTTTTCAATATTCCTCTGGCAATTCGGGGTCTCTTCAGGTTCCATACAAATTTTAGGATTATTTGTTCCATTTCTTTGAAAAAAGTGGATGGTATTTTGATGGGGATTGCATTGAATGTGTAGATTGCTCTAGGTAGCATTGACATCTTCACAATGTTTGTTCTTCCAATCCATGCACATGGAACATTCTTCCATTTCTTTCTGTCTTCCTCAATTTCCTTCATGAGTATTTTATAGTTTTCTGAGTACAGATCCTTTGCCTCTTTGGTTAGATTTATTCCCAGGTATCTTATGGCTTTGGGTGCAATTGTAAATGGGATCGACTCCTTGATTTGTCTCTCTTCTCTCTTGTTGTTGGTGTATAGGAATGCCACTGACTTCTGTGCATTGATTTTGTATCCTGCCACTTTACTGAATGGCTGTATGAGTTCTAGTATTTTTGCGGTGGAGTCTTTTGGGTTTTCCACATAAAGTATCATATCATCTGCAAAGAGTGAGAGTTTGATTTCCTCTTTGCCGATTTGGATACCTTTGATTTCTTTTTGTTGTCTGATTGCTGTGTCTAGGACTTCTAATACTATATTGAATAGCAGTGGTGATAGTGGACATCCCTGCTGCATTCCTGACCTTAGGGGAAAGCTCTCAGCTTTTCCCCATTGAGAATGATATTCGCTGTAGGTTTTTCATAGATGGCTTTTATGATATTGAGGTATGTACCCTCTATCCCTATACTCTGAAGAGTTTTGATCAAGAAAGGATGCTGTACTTTGTCAAATGCTTTGTCTGCATCTATTGAGAGGATCATATGATTCTTGTTCTTTCTTTTGTTAATGTATTGTATCACATTGATTGATTTGCAGATGTTGAACCAACCTTGCAGCACCGGGATAAATCCCACTTGATCGTGGTGAATAATCCTTTTAATGTACTGTTGGATCCTATTGGCTAGTATTTTGGTGAGAATTTTTCCTTCCATGTTCATCAAGGATATTGGTCTGTAATTCTCCTTTTTGATGGGGTCTTTGTCTGGTTTGGGGATCAAGGTAACGGTGGCCTCATAAAATGAGTGTGGAAGTTTTCCTTCCATTTCTATTTTTTGGAACAGTTTCAGGAGAATAGGTATTAATTCTTCTTTAAATAGCTGATAGAATTCCCCTGGGAAGCCATCTGGCCCTGGGCCTTTGTTGGGAGATTTTTGATGACTGCTTCAATTTCCTCAGTGGTTATAGGTCTGTTCAGGTTTTCTATCTCTTCCTGGTTCAATTTTAGTAGTTGATACATCTCTAGGAGTGCATCCATTTCCTCCATGTTATCTAATTTGCTGGCATAGAGTTGCTCATAATATGTTCTTATAATTGTATTTCTTTGGTGTTGGTTGTGATCTCTCCTCTTTCATTCATGATTGTGTTGATTTGGGTCATTTCTCTTTTCTTTTTGATAAGTCTGGCCAGGGGTTTATCAATCTTGTTAATTCTTTGAAAGAACCAGCTCCTAGTTTCGTTGATCTGTTCTACTGTTCTTTTGGTTTCTATTTCATTGATTTCTGCTCTGATCTTTATTATTTCTCTTCTCCTGCTCGGTTTAGGCTTTATTTGCTGTTCTTTCTCTAGCTCCTTTAGGTGTAGGGTTAGGTTGTGTATTTGAGACCTTTCTTGTTCTTGAGAAAGGCTTGTGTTGCTATATACTTTCCCCTCAGGACTGCCTTTGATGTATCGCAAAGATTTTGAACAGTTGTGTTTTCATTTTCATTGGTTTCCATGAATTTTTTAAATTCTTCTTTAATTTCCTGGTTGACCCATTCATTCTTTAGTAGGATGCTCTTTAGCCTCCATGTATTTGAGTTCTTTCCGACTTTGCTCTTGTGTTTGAGTTCTAGTTTCAAAGCATTGTGGTCTGAAAATATGCAGGGATAATCCCAATCTTTTGGTAGCGGTTGAGACCTGATTTGTGACCTAGGATGTGATCAACTCTGGAGAATGTTCCATGGGCACTAGAGAAGAATGTGTATTCCGTTGCTTTGGAATGCAATGTTCTGAATATGTCTGTGAAGTCCATTTGGTCCAGTGTGTCATTTAAAGTCTTTATTTCCTTGTTGATCTTTTGCTTAGATGATCTGTCCATTTCAGTCAGGAGGGTGTTAAAGTCCCCCACTATTATTGTATTGTTGTCAATGTGTTTCTTTGCTTTTGTTATTAATTGCCTTATATAATTGGCTGCTCCCATGTTCGGGGCATAGATATTTACAATTGTTAGATCTTCTTGTTTGATAGACCCTTCAAGTAGGATATAGTGTCCTTCCTCATCTCTTATTACAGTCTTTGTTTTAAAATCTAATTTGTCTGATATAAGGATTGCCACCCCAGCTTTCTTTTGGTGTCCATGAGCATGGTAAATGGTTTTCCACCCCCTCACTTTCAATCTGGGGGTTGTCTTTGGGTCTAAAATGAGTCTCTTGCAGACAGCATATTGATGGGTCTTGGTTTTTAATCCATTCTGATAGCCTGTGTCTTTTGATTGGGGTATGTAGCCCATTTACATTCAGGGTAACTATTGAAAGATATGAATTTAGTGCCATTGTATTGCCTGTAAGGTGACTGTTACTGTATACTGTTTGTGTTCCTTTCTGATCTTTGCTGCTTTTAGGCTCTCTCTTTGCTTAGAGGACCCCTTTCAATATTTCTTGGAGAGCTGGTTTCGTGTTTGCAAATTCCTTTAGTTTTTGTTTGTCCTGGAAGCTTTTTATCTCTCCTTCAATTTTCAATGATAGCCTAGCTGGATATAGTATTCTTGGCTGCATATTTTTCTCTTTTAGTGCTCTGAAGATATCATACCAGTCTTTTCTGGCCTGCCAGGTATCTGTGGATAGGTCTGTTGCCAATCTAATATTTCTACCATTGTAGGTTACATATCTCTTCTCTCGAGCTGCTTTCAGGATTTTCTCTTTGTCTCTGAGACTCGTAAGTTTTACTATTAGATGTTGGGGTGTTGACCTATTTTTATTGATTTTGAGAGGGGTTCTCTGTGCCTCCTCGATTTTGATGCCTGTTTCCTTCCCCACATTAGGGAAGTTCTCTGCTACAATTTGCTCCAATATACCTTTTGCCCCTCTCTCTCTTTCTTCTCCCAATTATTCTAATGTTGTTTCATTTTATCGTATCACTTATCTCTCGAATTCTGCCCTTGTGATCCTGTAGTTGTTTATCTCTCTTTTTCTCAGCCTCTTTATTTTCCATCATTTGGTCTTCTATATCACTGATTCTCTCTTCTGCCTCATTTATCCTAGCAGTTAGTGCCCCCATTTTTTATTGCACCTCATTAATAGCCTTTTTGATTTCGTCTTGGTTAGATTTTAGGTCTTTTATTTCTCCAGAAGGGGTTTCTCTAACAACTTCCACACTTTTTTCAAGCCCAGCTAGTATCTTTAAAGTCATGATTCTGAACTCTAGGTCCGACGTCCTACTAATGTCAGTATTGAGTAGGTCCCTGGCAGACGGTACTACCTCTTGTTCTTTTTGCTGAGGTGATTTTTTTCGTCTTGTCATTTTGTCCAGAGGAGAATAAATGAATGAGAGAACAAAATGCTAACAGGTTAACAATGTCTCCAGCAAATATACTGTATACAAATCAGAAAAGACCTGAAACCAGGGGAAAAGAAAGGGAAAGAAAGAAAAAAGAAAGAGAAAAAAAAAGAAAAAGATAAAAAGAAATAAAAACAGAACAATAAAAACAGAATATGATCAAATTTGATCCGACTAGTGTATAGATCAGTGCCACACACTAGATTTTGGGTGTATTTTGGTCTGTTAGAAGAAAGTGCCTGCTAAAATTTTAAAGGAAGAAAGACTTATATATGTACAAAATAAGGGTTGATACAATGAAGGGATGGAAGATGACTGTAAAGATGAAAAGTATAAAAGTTTTTATAAAAGGAATTGATAAGAAGTTGTTTGAAAAAAGAAAGAAGATTAAAAAAAGAGAGAAAAAAAAGGGGAGAATGTGATCAGGCAGGAGACTAGAACAAAGCCATGCACTAGTGATTTAGGGTATATTTTGATCTGTTAGAAGAAACTGTATCTCAAAATTTTAAAGAGAGAACAACTTATATATATATGCCAAAAATAAGGGTAACTACTATGAAGGGATAAAATATGACTCTAAAAATGAAAAATAAAATTTTTTTTTAAAAAGGGATTGATAAGATGTTGGTTGAAAAAGGGAAAAAGAAAAATTAAAAAAAAAGAAAAAAACAGTTAAAAAATTAACTTTGAAAAACTAATGAATCATGGTAAAAAAGCCATGAATTCTATGTGCAGTATTCCCCTAGCGCTGGAGTTCTCCCGTTCTCTTTGATCGGTAAACTTGGTCTTGGCTTGCTGGCTGTTCGTGCTGATCTTCTGGGGGAGGGGCCTGTTGCCGTGGTTCCCAAATGTCTTTGCCGGAGGCGGAATTGCCCCGCCCTTGTCGGTCGGGGCTAAGCAATCTGCTCGGGTTTGCTTTCAGTTGCTTTTGTTCCCTGCAAGCTCTCCATATAGGTTGGAGGACAAGAGTGAAAATGGTGGCCTCCCAATCTCCGCCTGGAGTTGCTGAGAACTCGGGGTCCGCTCCTCAGTGAGCCCCTAGGGAAAAACAGTCACTCCCGTGTCCCCGGTCTCCGGCCGCACTCCGTGCTCACCCGGCCTGTGACGGAGTGTTTCAATGTCTGGCACCCGACCTTTTGTGGATCCCAGCAGATCCCTGCGGTGCGCTACTGCGCCGCGTCTCATGGGGGAGGAAGGGGTGTCTCCCCAGCTCTGCCGCTTTTTGGGTCCCTGCTGGAGGAGCAGTGGCCCGACTGGGCCGCGGATCACGGTTTATGGCAACCCCGAGCTGAGAGCCCGCACCTGGGCTCCGTCTCTGCAGCCAGCTTCCCCACTCCGATACCTGGGAGCTCTGCTGCACTCAGGCACCCCCGGTCTTTCTGTGATCCCGAGGGTCCTGAGACCACACTGTCCCGCGAGCGTTCCACCCCCCGCTTAGCCACTGGAGCGACGTCCCTCAGCGGAGCCGACTTCTAAAAGTTCCGATTTTGTGCTCCGCGGCTCTATCACTTGCCAGAAGCAGCCCATGGAGGCCCCCTCCCCCGCTATCTGTCCTCCTGAATATCGCCTCAGATTCACTTCTCCTACCTTCCAGTAAGTGGTCAGTTTTCTGTTCAGATAGTTGTTGCTATTCTTCTCTTCAATCTCCTGTTGAGTTCCTAGATGTTCAGAATGGTTTGATCCCTATTCAGCTGAATTCCTGAGACCAGACGAAACCCAGGTCTCCTACTCCTCTGCCATCTTGCTCCGCCCCCTCCAGCAAATTTCTTAATTAGCATTATGAAAAAATAGGGGAAAGAGTAAGTGAAGAAATGTCAACTTAAAATATATACATATGTATAATATGATATATACATATATATAAATTCACACACACATAAGTATATATAATTTAGTATAGATATCTTAATATATGTAATATATAATATATATTTCATATATACATATATACTAAAATATTGAAAGAATGGATAATAAAAGAAAATGTAATATTGTTATGATAGGCATTCTAAGAACAAAGAAGAGAGATAATGAGAGAGTGTTATATTAGTTTCCTATTGCTGAATCAACAAGTTACCTCAAATTTAGTGACTCAAAACAACATTATCTTACGATTACATGCATTAGAAGTCCAGCACATGTCCCACTGGGCTAAAATCAAGTTGTCAGTAGGGTTGCATTCCCTTTTGTAGACTCTAGGGGAGAATCCATTCCCTTGCCTTTTCCAACTTCTAGAAATGCCCTCATTCCTAGACTCATGGTCCCTTTCCTCATCTTCAAATCCAGCAATGACAACCAGAGTCTTCCCCTCATCACATCACTCTGACCTTTCTTCTGTTGTCACATCTTCTTTGAGTCTTCTGATTCTGTGTTTTAAGGAACCTGATGATTACATTGGGTCCACCTGTATGATCCAAGACAATCTTATTTTAAGGTTAGATGATCAGTGACCTTAATTCCGTCGACTTTAATTCCTGTTTGCCATGTAACCTAACCCAACTCCAGGTTCTTGGAGTTGGCCATGGATATCTTTGAGAGGGAGTTGGGCAGTGATTCAGCCTACCTACCACAGGTAGAAATAATCAAAAATTTTAAAAAATCATTCAGACCACAAGTAAATATGGTTCTTTAGTTTACAAAGTTGTATTAAGTGCAGAAGGGGTTTAAATGATTAAAATTATTTACCAAGGCTTCATTCTGCTGGATATTGAGTTGATCAAAGAAAAAGAGAAAAACATAAAATTTTCTAGATAGAAAAAAATAGAGATTACATACAAAGCAACAAAAAATATTAAAGTTGGATTCCTCAGTAGTGTTAGATACTATAAGAAAATAAAACAATGCTACCAAACTTTGTGAAAAATGGTATTAATTATAACATATGAGTAGCAAAATTATAACTTGAATGTGAAAACAAAATAAAAAGTTTTGTACCTACAAGGATGTGAAAAAATTATATACAGGTCACTCAAACTAAATGAAAGAAATTTCTCAAATATTTGAACAAAATAAAAAAGACTCAAGAAGGCGAATATCATGACACATAAAAAGAAGTCAAATATATTGGGTATACGGAAAACTAAAAGAACCCCAGTATAACATGAAAATGTGTTATTCTTTATCTATAAAACATTTCCCCTGAGGAGCTCCATTTCAGCAATGTAAGCTTACACTTTTTTTCAGTTGCGTCTTACCATACTACTTGGTTGTGAATAATATGTGATATATTACATATAATATATAATAAAGTATGATTTTAATATATATCAAAATAAACCATGCACATTATGTATAGTATTTATGTGAAATATAATATATATTGTGAAATACAGATACCTAGAGTTCACAGGACACAGTAACAGAGAGTGGCAAGTTACACAGAAAGATCTCTAAAGATCTGCAAAGAGTCCCCCCCTTGGGTTCTCAGCTGTGTGCTGATAAGCACATGCATGTGAGGAAACCACCAAAGTCAAGGAAAAAATAATCTGAAAGTATTAGAAGAAACAACACCCACTAATCAGAGTGAAAACCTCATGGTTTAATATTTCAACTAAAAGGCAGAAATTTTTACATGGGACATAAAAGAAATGACCAATTATATGTGATGTAAAAGAAACCACTTTAAATATAAGGTACAAATAATTTAAATGGATGGAGAAAAAAAAATCAGAAAAAAGCTGGAGTGGCTATGTTAATATTAAAAAAGCAAATTTCAGTGCAGAAAATATTACTGGGTATAAAAAGGATCATTTCATAAAGATAAAGATTCAATTCATCAAGAAAACAAAGTAATCCTAAATGTTTATGCATCTAAAATCAGAGTTTCAAAATATATAAGTCAAACACTGAGAGAATTAAAAGGAGAAGTAGACAAATTCATGAAAACTCTAAAACATTGTTTTCATGAGATACCACAAAATACTTATCAGAATATATGTAATTAAAAGTATTGGCCTCAATGAAGAACTAGATTAATGGAGAGATATTCCATATTCATAGACAGGAACACTCAGTATTGTCGAGATGTCACTTCTCAATTTGATCTAAAGATTCAGTGCAATTCCATTTAAAGTCCCAGTAGGTTACTTTGTAGATATCCACAAACAGATTCTAAAGTTTATATAGAAAAGCAATAGACACAGAATAGACAACACAATATTAAAAGAGAATAATGTTAGAGAACTGACACTATCTGACTTCAAGACTTAATATAAAGGTACAGTAATCAAGATAGTATGGTATTGGTGAAAGAATAGACAAATAGATCAGTGGAACAGAATAGAGAGCGCAGATAATGACCCACATACATATAGTTAATTGATCTTTGACAAAGGTGCAAGGACAATCAATGCAGCAAAGATAGTCTCTTCGACAAATGGTGCTGGAACAACTGGATATCCACATGTGAAAAAAATTAACCTAGGCACATACCTTAGGCTCTTCACAAAAATACATTCAAAATGGATTATAGACTTAAATGTAAAATGTAAAATTATAAAATAACAGGAGAAAATCTAGATGATCTTGGGCATGGCAATGGCTTTTAAGATACAACACCAAATACACAGTCAATAAAAGAAAGAACTGATAAGCTGGACTTCATTAAAATTAAAGACTTTTGCTCCATAAAAACACTATAAAAAGAATGAGAAAACAAGCTACAGACTGACAGAAAATATTTGCAAAAGATATATCTGATAAAGGACTATTATCCAGAATATACAAAGAACTCATTAAACTTCACAATAACAAAATCAACTTGATTAACAAGTGGGCAAAAGGCCTGAACAGACACCTCACCAAAGAAGATGTAAAGATGACAAATAAGTATCATACCACATCTTATCAGGGAAATGCAAATTAAAACAACAGGGTATTACTACATGCCTATTAGATTGGCCAAAATCCAAAACACTGACATCACCAAATAATGCTGAATATGTGAAGCAACAGGAACTCTAATGCATTGCTTGTGGGCATGTAAAATGGAGGGGTCTTACAAAATTTCTTACAAAATTAAGCATACTCTAACCAAACAATTCTGCAGTTATGCGCCTTGGTATTTACCCAAAGAATTTGAAAAGTTATATCCACACAAAAACCTACACAGAGATGTTTATGGCAGCTTTGTTCATAATTGCCAAAACTTGAGAGCGACTAAGATGTCCTTCAGCAAGTGAATGGATAAATAAACTAGGGTACAACCAGACAGTGAATATTATTCAGCACTAAAAAGAAATGAACTATCAAGCTATAAAAAAGATCTAAAAGAACCTTAAATGCACATTAGTAAGTAAAAGAAACCAATCTGAGAAGACAGCGTACTGTCTGATTCCAACTATATGACATTCTGGAAAAGGCAAAACTATGAAGACAGTATATAATCAGTGGTTGGCAAGGGTGGGTTAGAGGGAAAGGATGACTGTAAAAAGATTAGTGGTTTCCAGGGGTTAAAAGGAGGTGGAGGGCTAAATAGAATACAGAAGATTTTTAAGGACTTGAAACTACTCTGTACAATACTGTAATATGGATACATTTTGTTACACAGTTGTCCAAACCTAGTGATGTACAACACCAAGAGTGAACCCTAATGTATACTATGGACTTTGGGTGATAGTGATGTTTTGGGTGATAACAGTAATTGTAGGTTCATCAGCTGTAACAAATATATCACTCTGGTGGGGGAAGTTGATGATGGAGACTATGCGTGTGTGGAGGTATGGGGTATATGGGAAATGGCTGTACCTTCCATTCAATTTTGCTATGAGACTAAAAGTGCTCTAAAAAAGTAAATTATATTAAAAAAAGAAAGAGCGCAAAAAGTAATTCATCAAGCACAATTTTAGAATGTAAAACTTATACTACTCATAAAATATTGTTCACTTATATAAACAAAACCATCTATAGTTCATAATACATTGTTATTTGATATAATGTTAAGATACTGAGGCAATATATAGAGCTAACAAAACATTAAGATATACAGGAAGAATGCAGAGCAAATCTGTATGTCTACATTGTGTAGTAATTCTGTGATTTTTTTTCAGCACCATTAACCTATCCATAGAATTAGAATCATCAGCTTTTCTTCTGGGAAAACTCTTTCCGCTTGATTTTCAGAATACCACACACTTCTGGGATTCCTCCCACTTTTCTGGCACCCCCCCCCCCAACTCTCCCTTGCTGTTCCCAACTCATCTCTTCAGTCTCTATAAATGCTGGGCTGTTCCTGGCTCTGTTCTTGCATTCCATCTTTTACTTTCCACACTTAAATTATGTTGATGATCTCATCCAGTCTCATCGCTCAGAATATCATTAACAGTAATAACTCTCAACTTTTTATCTCTAGCCCAGACTTCACTCCTGAACTCATCTCATATATCCAACTGATTACTTGACATCACTACTTTGTCATTTCATAGGCATTTAAAACTTAATATACCCTCTAAACAAATACACACCTAGCCACACATGCTCTTCCCACAGACTTTCCAAAATAGAAAAGAGCAGTTGCACTCTAACCAGGTATTCAGTTATAAAATGTTGTGACTTATCTTAGACTTTTTTCTTTCTCTCTCCTTTCACATCCAATACACCAGCAAAATGTGTCAGTTCTATCTTTGAAATATAGCTAGAATTTGACAATTTGTCACCACTTCCACTATTACTACCAGGATTAAGCTTTCATTGTCTCCCACCTTGATTATTATCCTCTCTGAAATCTGTTCTCAACACAGTGACCAGATAACCTTTTGAGAGTATAAGTCAGATAAATTATGTGACTTCAGTGTCTTCTCCTCTCACCCAAAGTTAAAGCTGAAGTCTGTACAGTACTGTGCACAGTCCTACATGATTACCTCCATGTTTATACTTGACCTCATCTCCTCCACCTCTCCTTTTTTCTCACTCTGTTCCAGACACGGTGTACTCCTTGTGTACTCCAAATATATAGTAGGCAAACATTTTCACTTGCTATTCCCTTTGCATGAATTGATATTCTTTTCAGTATCTACATAACTTGTTCACTTACTTGTTTAGGTCTGTTCTCAAATGTCACCATCATTAGACCTGCTTGGTTTTTCTATCCCACTTGCAGCCCTACTAATACTCCCTATCTTCGTAGAAGCTTCCCCTCTGATGTAGAATCAGTTAAATTAGTGAATGGAGTAAGCAATATCTGACTTTAAAAGTAAAACATCAGCTCTGAACACTTGTTAAGTGATGGGGTCATTGGCATATAGATAAAAGAATTAGAAGTTTAGACCTTACCATTCGCTATCCATTCCCTCAGGGTTCTGCTGTGGTGGATAAAGAACACAATGAGATAGGACTAATTAATAGCTTAAATTTATTAGGAGCACAAAAATTCCATAATAGAAATGTAATAAAAATTGTATCTGAGATCCTTAACAAAATATTAGCCAATTGAATCTAAAAGTATTAAAAAAAACAACAACAAATGGGATTTGTCCCAGCTATGAAAAACTGGTTCAACATTCAAAAATTAATCAATGTAATCCATCACATCAAAAGAAAAATCCCATGACCATATTCATGCAGAAAAGCCATTTGACAAAGTCCTATACTCTTTGATGGTAAAAACTCTCAGTAAATTAGTAAGAGAGGGGAACTTTCTTAACTGATAAAGGCTATTTGTAAAAACCCTACAGCTAACATCATATTTAGTGGAGAGAAATTTAAAAGCTTTCCCACTAAGATTCAGAACAGGGCAAGGATGTCCTCCCTTGTCATTCCTTTTCAACATTGTATTGGAAGTCCTTGCTAATGCAATAAGGCAAGAAAAGGAAATAAATAGTGTACAAATTGTGAAAAAAGACATAAAACTTCACAGATGACAATTATCTATATAGAAAATCTTAAAGAATTAGCAAAAAACAAAAACAAAAAAACCCTCCTGGAAATAATAAGAGATGGTAGCAAGGTTGCAGGCTCCAAGGTTAACATACAAAAGGCAATTGCTTTCCTGTATACCAACAATGAACAAGTGGAGCTTGAAGTAAAAACACACTATCTACATTAGCACCACCAAAAATTAAAAACTTTAAATGCTTTAGTATAAATCTAATAAAATATGTACAAGGAAAACTGCAAAACTCTGATGAATGAAATCAAAGAGTAAGTAAATTGAGAGGTATTCCACGTTCATGTATAAGAAGACTGTCAAAATGTCAATTCTTTACAACTATAGAAATTGTCAAAATATCAATTATTTACAATTTTATAGAAATTCAATGCAAGACCAATAAAAATCCCAGTAAGTTATTTTATGGATATCAAACTGATTCTGAAGTTTATATGGAGAAGCAAAAGACCCAGAATAGCCATTATATTATTTTTTTTAAGATTTTATTTATTTATTTGTTAGAGAGAGAGAGAGCACACAAGCAGGGGGAGCAGCAGGCAGAGGGAGAAGCAGGCTCCCCGCTGAGCCTGATGTAGGACTCGATCCCAGGACTCTGGGATCATGACCTGAGCTGAGGGCAGACACTTAACTGACTGAGCCACCCAGGCATCCCTAGCCATCATATTATTAAACGAGAGAACCAAATTGGAGGAATGATACTACCTGACTTCAAGACTTACCATAAAGCTGCAGTATTAAGGCAGTGTGGTTTTTTTTTTTTTTTTTTTAAGTAAGCTCAATGCCCAGCATGGGGCTCGAACTCAGGATCCGGAGATCAAGAGTTGCATGCTCCACCATCATTTCTTATACCAACTGATCCAGCTAGGCATTCCAAGATAGTGTGGTATTGGCAGGAAAATGAATAGATCAATGGAATAGAACGAAGAGCCCAGAAACAGACCCACGTAAATATAGTCAACTGATCTTTGACAGAAGAACAAAGGCAATACAATGGAGCAAATATAATCTTATCAACAAATGGTGCTGGAACAACTGGACGTGCAAAAAAATGAATCTAGACACAGATCTTATACCCTTCATAAAAATTAACTGAAAATGGATCACAGACCTAAATTTAAAACACAAAACTATAAAACTCCTAGAAGATAATAACAGAAGAAAACCTAAATGACCTTGGGTATGACATTGACTTTTTAGATAGAACACCAAAGACATGATCCATGAAAGAAATAATTTAGACATCATTAAAATTGAGAATTTCTGTTCTGTGAAAATTGCTGTCGAGAAATGAAAAGACAAGCCAGAGTAGGAGAAAATCTTTGCAAAGACTCATCTTATTGTTAGGATGGAGTGGCAACTTCTAAAGCTCTTTATACTTAGAACTGGTGTAATTTATTTTGGTATAGAGTATAGTATGGTATATAGTGTAGTATGAGACCTAATTTTATTTTCTTTTAAATGGATATACAGTTTTCTCATCATCAATTTTAATGATTACTCTTAGATCTTTAGATTATAATTTCATTTTTGTCATGATCAAACTTTCAAGACAGACTTGGAACTATTTGTGACGTGCTTTTCAGTTTAGTGTTCATTCATGTAGTAATGCCGTAATGTTTGAATTGTAGTAGCTTTATAGTAAATTACATAGCTGCCTATGAGTAAACAGATACCTTCGAATAAGATTTATTACTCGTACCTGAATGCCTCCAGATTATATTCTTTTTTCAGACTCTACTGTTCACTCAATTTAAATTCAGAGCTGATACATACTAAAAACTGAACTAAAATGGCTAACATGTTTTAGCTTTTCTTTATATTTCTAGATTTAAAATATGGGAGAATAATAGAATGCAACATTTTTAAAAATCTCTAATGACTCACATTTCCTATCGCTAATTAAAACAAAATACCCTGTGGAATACCTTTGCATCATTTACCCAGTTTCATTAATTCTGGCTACTGAAGTTAATTTAAATTCACTCTTGTAAAATGAGAGCTCAGTATCAGCTTTTTTTCTCTGTTAGCATACTCAGTGAGACTTACAAATAGTTATCTGCTATGTGGTAAACAGTAAACAGTCTTGTCTATTACAAATAATCTTAGCCAATAAATGTTATTTATGCTCCATTTAAGAATAAAGATGTTAATCTGAGATCACAAAAGGATCTTTTTGTTAAAGCTAAAAGCAATTCTTCTGTGATTAGTTGCATATGCAAATCTTACCCAATTTCTTTCCTCTTCTCTGACAGTTGTGCAGAAAGAAAACTAGATACAAGAATGCAAGTTAAATCCACTATAAATGAAACTGCACTATAGCTCCTGTATCTTCAGTGATTTCTAGACCATTTCTATGCTCAAGCCTTCATTCTGTCCTTTCTTCCCAAATAGAATTTTAAGAAGTTAGCCAAGGCCTAATGAAAACAACTGATTTAGATTTAGGGGATTGGAAGCCAAGTCCCAAATTTGCATTTTTGATCATTTAGGAAAGTTCCTTAACTGCTATACCTAGCCTCAGTTTCCACATTTGTTAAAGGGTAAACATAGCTGTTAACATGGGTTTTGTGAGGACTAAGATGCTGATACATGTGGAAATGCCTATCATTCTGATTGGATATTTTTTAAATGTTGACTAAAATTTAAATAGATGAACATAAAAAGAAACACACAAAAATGTCCCATCATCATTTCATTACCCAGGCAAACCTCTGTGGTCTACTGATACGAAAAGAGGCTTTTCTTTTCTTTCTTTCTTTCTTTCTTTCTTTCTTTGTTTCTTTGTTTGTTTGTTTCTTTGTTTCTTTCTTTCTTTCTTTTTCTTTCTTTCTCTTTTTCTTTCTTTCTTTCTTTCTTTTCTTTTCTTTTCTTTCTTTTTCTCTTTCTTTCTTTCTTTCTTTCTCTTTTTTTTTTGTTAGAAAAAGAGAGAGAGAGCAAGCCCATGTGTACACATGCGTGGGTGGGGGAGGGACAGAGGGAGAGAGAATCTTAAGCAGATTCCATGCCCAGTGGGGAGCCCACACAGGGCTTGACCTCACGACCCTGAGATCATGACCTGAGCCAAAATCAAGAGATGGCCTCTGAACCGACTGAGCCACCCAGGAAAAGGGGCTTTTCTCTTTAAGTAGTTTTCTCTGTCCTGGTTTCTGAACACTTCCTTAGGCTGCTTTTAGAGATAGAAAATGACATTTCAGGAAGTTTTATTCAAATTCTTTATGCCTTTACTTTAGGAAAGATTAGTAGATGTGCTGAGCTCTGCCAAGTCAGAGAGAATATTGGAGTATTCTCTCTTCCTCCTTCTAGATAGCCGCCATCATTTGGTATGGCATAAGCCTTTCTTTGGTTTGATTGTGGTTAGTATATTTGTCTGCTGGATTTCCAAAATATTTTTAGTGTTCATTTGTTTAGGCTGAGAGGATTGGGGGCTATATTTTTAAAAGGTTATCCCTCCCTTCGTTTTGGAAGACCTTTTAAATTGTGATGTTGCATACAAGATAGTTCATGTACTCTGGACTCCATATTTTGTTTTTTAGCTTTTCTCCTCAGTCTCTGGACCAACCACGGCTAAGAATAAAAGGAATTCTGACACAGATGTCTTTCCCTTGTACAGTGTAGCGAAATGAGGAAAAATGAAATTTGGAAAAGCTTTTGCTCCTTCTCCTTCTTGTTTGTCAGATATCTCAGCTATTCACCTCACTTTGTATTTCTAGCATGGCCTCAGAAAGACCCTAATTTGATTGACTCCACAGTGTTGGAATAGTTAATTACTAGGAAGAACCAAGATCTAGACAACCCTATATAGAGGCTACTTGGAATTATATTCAAAAGGGATGGTTCAGCCAGTCAGTCTTCTCACTAACATTGTGAAGTAGTTCCCAACGCCTAAGAAAATGGACCTGTATTCAGTTGCAATAGAAAATAGATATTTACCCCAGAGCATCTATCTTTCTCTGTGTATTTTTAATGCCTAATGGGAATATCTTGAATGACCTCCTGCCTTCATGTTTTTTCTTTAATTTTTCTTATAAAATTGTGACCATTTTTAATGCAAAGAGAGGGGAACCTTGAAAATTAATTAAGAAGACATTCTCAGTAGTCTAAGGTTCAGGGTACCTGGGCAGAAAAAAATCCTGAATGGTAAAATAATAAAGCCAATATGGCTTGGCTATTGTGTCACTTTATGTTTGAGTTTCTCTTACTTGAAATTACAAGATACAATATGGCTTAGGAGAGAGACTGATAATTAGTAATAATCTGCTTGCTACTTAGCCCATTGAAGACCATTTTGATTAATTATTTGAAAGTCATAGGAAGGAACCTCCATGACCTAACTTTAGAACAAGTAGAGTTGCAACATAAAGCTATGACTCAAAAGGAAAATTTGAAATGACTGGTTCATTTTGGCATCCCAGTCCAGGTGTATGTTGGTAAAATGAGTTGCCTTTAAGTCAGATGGGTTGTCTGCAATATAATTTTCTAAAGATGGAAAGCCGGAAGACACTATTGCCAAACAAAGCATCTGCAGGGTTGACATCTATATTTGAGCATCTTTGATTTTCCCAAGGGGTACAAACGATAAGAAGAAGTAGGCAAGAAATCCACTTGAATAAAGCTTTTCAAAATTGGTGGAACAGAAAGCATTCCCAGAGGCAGGTCAAGTTCAACCCAAGAACGACTCTCTCAGTGCTTTCACAACTAGTTAAAATACAAGACCAATAATACCTCAGCTCTCAAATCAGTGCCGAAATCCAGCAGGCTGTTAATATTGATATGGTTAATATACATCAAACAGGATTCCTTTAATTTTCTGAATAGAAAAATTCTCCACAGTGTTGACATTTCCTTACTCAACTCCCAGGATTGTTTGGTTTCAAAGGCTGTTGGGCTCAAGACGCATTTTGTTTTAAATAATCCTTCATAAAAAATTCAGCTTTCAGTCTAATATGATTGAAACTCAGCTTGAGTGTGTTTTATAATGCATTGAACTGGAAAGACTATGGGCACTGAATTATTCAAAACATGGTAGGCAAAGGAGTGATATGTGTTCTCATGTGGGGAGGAGGTGATCAAAGAAATCAGTGAGACGTGATATGTCTTGTTATCTCATTTTATTTACCTTTTAGAACTCCTCCAAATATTAGAGGAAAGAAATCAATATCAATTTTCACCTCTGTCACGTTCCACACTTCAATTATTAATGAATGTCAAATTTGACCACAGTTCTCTCTACCACCTGCTCTGCAATAATATTTCTGAGTCTTTATTAAAAATGTAAAATTGTCATTGAATTTCCAAATATGTTCTCCAGTGGCTAATTCGGGTTATTTTATTAATAAGTGGGTTCTGATGAGTAATACTAATTTAATATGGCTGCATGTAAGATTAAACTATAAATTATTCCTGCTGAAGGTGATGAGATATGACTGCTATGTGGTTGTTGGGCAATAACCTTCCTGAATTAACCCTCCAAGCACACAATTCTTGGAAGAAACCATTACTTCATCTTGTAGCAAACCTCACATCATGTTGTATGTTTAGCAGAAGAACATGCACAAACACACACAAACACATGGGAGTGAGTGAAAAAAGCACATACGCATACTGTGCATGCTTACATGAATTTCTAAATAGGATTCTCCAGAAAGAACTTTACTAATGATTTGCATTTTGATAGTGTATAATTTTATCCATACTAAAATACTGCATGAAATCACTTACCATTTTGTTACTCATGCAATCCTTTGAATTTTGAGATGCTAAATACAAATTGAAACAATTGTTAGAGTCCTGGGCCATGAAAGACTCTTTATGTTACAAAGAACCTGGTGATAAGAGGTCAAAGCTGCCATGGAATACTTCTGTGCTCTAGAGACCATTACAATACCCCCTTAAGGATAGAATGTTCCTATCAAGAAACGAGCTGTCTTTTATTTATACTAAAAGGAGAGAACAGTGGGGGGGGCTGTGGCTTGGTGAGTACATGAGACTTTCTCTGCTTTGTACAATAAACCACAAACAATACATAAAATAGCCTCAGGCCTTTTATTTGTCTTTTGTACCAAGTTCTTTCATATAGTGCTCCTGATCAATTACACTTAAATCAACAAGAGTTGCTTGAACATTTGACAGTTGTGTTCTCCATACAACCTACCATACCCTAAAGCACATTTGAGGATTACTGAGATAAAACTAATTCAAGAAATACTGCCTCCAAATTTTTTCAGGTGGCATCAATGAAGTAAGTTAGAGGGAAAAACTCCACCTTGATTTCCTGGGCTGCCGGTCTAAGGCCAGGCAAGCATAAACCTTTATAGCAAAATGTAAGTAGTTCCTAGTTGAGAATTTGATTTCCATGGTTTTATATAAAAAGTAAATGGAGACTTGACTTTCCTGTAATTCTTTCTCAAAGAGTAAATATAGTTTATCCATAAGAGATGATGAAAATTAGGATCTTTAAATCTCTAACATTTTATCAATTGCTTAGCAATTTTTTGTTGACTAGGTGGGATACACACACACACACACACACACACACACACATCCATAGTACTATTCACAGTCCCAGGACTTTTGCATTTCCTTTACCTACCAAGACTAAACAGTGGTTTGATCTCTAAATACAATAAAGCATCAGGTTGCAGTAGAATCATAACATTTTATTTTGATATCAGAATGAATTCATTGTTCTGCATTGTTCTGGTATAAAGAGGGGAATGCCTTTGTTTTTTCTCTTCTTACATCCAATTATTGCATCCTGGACAGAGGAGTTTTTCTTGATTTTAATCTAAAGGAGAAATGTTCACTTTTGCTAATGTGGAAATTGATAACGTCAGTAGGTAGAGCCAAGTACTGTTTTTATTTAGCTGAATTCACATTTCCAGTGATGATTCAAGGTTTAATAGGATTTCCTCTGCCACTCCAAAATCTGAAAATAAGCTTCTCACTAAAGTTTCTTCTCAATTACCATCAGCTTCAAATAATCCTATAACAAAGTGGCATGTTTTGGGGAAGCATATTCGGCTACCCTTCAAGAGGAAAAAGGAGGAAAAAGGGGACTTCTCAGAAACCTTGCAAATAAGAAGAATGGAGTCACATATTTAGAGTGTTGAAAGGAAAAAACAAACAAAAAAACCCTAAAAACAAAACAAAAAAACGACCAACCTTGAATTCTTTATCCAGAGAAATTATCCTTCAAAAATAAAGGAGAAATAAAGATTTTCTCCAACAAAAATTTTGAGGGAATTCATCAGCAGACTTGCCCCGTGAGAGATGTTCAGACATTCTTCAGAGAGAAGAAATATCAGAAATTCAGATCTACGTAAAGCAAGAGTAGCTTTGGAGAAGAAATAAATGAAGATAAAATAGTTTTTTTCTTAATTGATCTAAAAGAGAACTGTGCAAAGTCATAGCAACAATGTATTGGATGGTGAAAAGAATTAAGGTACTTCGTTTAAAGCACCTGTACTACACTTGAAGCATTATAGTGTTATTTGAAGGTGGACTTAGATTAGTTAAAAAGGTATATTGCAGAGTGCCTGGGTGGCTCAGTTGGTTAAGCGACTGCCTTCGGCTCAGGTCATGATCCAGGATCAAGTCCTGCACTGGGCTCCCAGCTCAGCAGGGAGTCTGCCTCTCCCTCTGACCTTCTTCCCTCTCATGCTCTCTCTCTACCCTTCTCTCTCTCTCTCAATAAATAAATAAAAATCTTAAAAAAAAAAAGGTATATTGCAAATTCTAGGGTAACCACTAGGGTTTGTTTTTTTTTTACGAAGTATAATTCTAAGAGAGGAGATAAAATAGAATTATAAAATATGCTCAGAGAAGGCAGAAAAAGAGGAAAATTCAATTGTGCAAAAGAGATTGGAGAAATGAAAAGTTTTAAATATGAACAAAAGCAAGCTTAATAGAGAAGATGCAGAATTGGAGTTTAAAGAATGCATTTCCTTTTTTATATTTTCTTTTGAGAGTCTTTCAGATTATATGATATATTACTCTCTTGTTCTCTTCTTGCCTCACAGGATGGGGTATAAGGCTCAATCGTCCACAAAATAATTTGTGATCTTTTGATCAGAAACCTTATGAAAACAAAGTAGCATTATTTTGATGCGGTTGCGGGCTCGGGAGTGGGGAGTGTGTAGCAGACACCGAAAAATTGAAAGGAGAAAAAAGAAAGAAAATTGGAAGAAGAAGGCAGAATCTATAAAACTAATGCTAACGAGAACAAAAGCTATGTCCACTTAAAACACGTGTAGTTAGGAAATGGAAATCCACACAAGCTAGTTATTTAATCTTTGCACTGACAAACTTCAAACATGACTTTTCCATTCATTTGCCTGCCTGGTAGATTGAATAGAATCATAGACTATCTCATTCCGTTGAAACCGCTGAACTGGTTGTTCCTGTGGGCTCAAGCACGATTTAAGTTGCTTGAGTGCTTATCCAAGTCCCAGAGGGTGGGGGTTTGAAGGAGAGAATAGCAGAGGGCAAGGCTGAGGAAAGGGAATCCCACAGCGTTGTTGGAGCTGTGGGCCAGAATAAACAATGTGCTGTGACCTATTTAGCAAATGAAAACGCAAACCAGAGAAAGCGGCCAAGGTCAGGGACACACATCCCCTCCTGCTGAGATGATTTGGGATGTTCAGAACAAGAAAATGAATAGCTCACAAGAGGGAGTTTCCTTGAACTCCCCTGGGCAATAAATCACTGACTATAGTGAAGTTTCTGCTTTTCTAAAACTTCGTTAAATAAATGGCAGCGGCAAGCTGGGGTTTGGTTTATATGTGGTTTCTTTTTTTAGACTAAAGGCAAATCTGATGAAGAAGAATTCTTCCCGGGGTGGGCCTGTTTATGTTCAAGCCTAGATTGCCTTCCTCTCTTCCTGTCTTCCCAAGGTCACCAGAAGGCCCTGAAACCACATTCAACTTCAGACACATCCTGGTGAAACCCTTGGACTTGATGCTTATTTCACAATGCACATTTTCTAGGTGATTTTGTGTCCTGAAGGCATTTAATTTTATTCAGAGCTTTATGCTAACCAGGAAGGAGAGGAACAAGGTCAAATTCTATAGCCCAACACCATGGACAGCAGTCAGGAATAAAGTAAAGAACGATGGTTTGGGTGGATTTCTATCTGCCTATCTACTTATCTGTCTATCATCTGTATGTATTATGGTCCTGATTCTCATAACATATGCATAGAGAAATAGTCATCAGAAAATGCATTGAAGTGTCCTTAGGAAATGAAATTATTTAAAAAAAGATGAAATTATAAGTGATAATTTTCTTCTTTATATTTTGTTGGGATTTTCAAATTTCTAACAATTTTATAGCAGTGATGTCCAATAGTAATAAAAATATATGAATGATATATATGGTTTTAAATTTTCTAAGAAAAGAAACAGGTAAATTAATTTAAATAATATAATTTATGTAACTCAATAAATCCAAAAGATTATCATTTCAGTATGTAATCTACACAAAGTTATTGAATATTTTCAATTTTGTTTTTATCAAGTCTTAAAAATCTGGTGTGTATTTTACACTTACAGCACATTTCATTCAGAATTGCCGTATTTCCAAGGACTCCTGGCTACTGTATAGTACAGTGTGGTTCAACAAGAAAAGTAACAAACTCTGTATGTATAGAATCATATGAATATGCTTATATCATGCACACATTCATACAGAGAGAATGATAATTGAGGATGACAGAAATAATGTAGACATGTGTTTCCTTAGCTGTTTTATGGGACCCTGATAATTTATGTCAAATGGAATGTTATTGGATAGTAAAAAAAAGTATTCTTGCAAAATCAAAGAAATCTGGAAACTCCAGGATACTCAAAATTAACTCCCCCCCCCTTTTTTTTTAACTATAGGACTTGTCAGAGCTTTCACATGCTAGTGTGCTTTATAAATCTCTAAGAGAGGAATTGGGTATACCACTATAACTGAACTTAGAGACAAGAGCCCTTTTCTTTTTCATGAAACATCTTCAGGACATGTGGCACAGTTTTAGAAACTCTGATTTAGAAAAGTTAGTAAATAAAAGAACTCTAAAAATAGTTGGTACTGAAACGCTATAGTTTATTGGAAATATTGTGATTGTGACTGTGTGTGTGTGTGATTCCCAGAGTACACAATGTATTTGCTTAATAATTCCGCCTCTTCCATATATTTGCACACTTGCTGTTTTAGCTTCACAATAGTTCTGGGATGCAATGCAAAATAAGGGAAGTAGAGATTATTGTTCCTATTTTACATAGGATAGAAAAAGAGCCTCTATATGCTAAGTGCCTATTGTCAACATTGTTAATTATTTGCAGAACCAGGAATTTTTGAATTTAGAATTTATGTATCTCAGTTTTAGAAGTTTTCTCTTGAACTATATTAGTTTTCTCTAGATTCTCATTGTAGTGTTTATATTGACATAAATTGAATCCAGTGGCTTAATAGGAGAATGAGGCATTGCTGTTACTCTGTTATCCAGATGATGCCTTAATTAGGTAATAAAATGCCTTTAGCTTCTGAGAAAACAAGCTGCTTGTCATTAGTTTTATGTAGAACTTCTTGTATCATTAATAATTGTTGCTCTTCCTCTCTTCCCCCACCCCGCCCCAAATACTCTTGATCTGTGAACCTGGTTTTTCTCAGGGTAAGCAGAAATAAAATGCAGAGCCTTAAAGAAGCTCAAAGCTCGAACCAAAAGTATATTCTGGGACTAAGAAAGTAAGCATAAATAGAAAAATATTTATTATAATTTCAAGCAGAATGATTTTACAAAAAGATGTCATCTGGGAGAGTTTGATTGTCCTAAGGTCAGTACAACCAAGCCAGTAGTCTTGTTTGCCTAAGGGAGTAATGTGAGCCAAGTCAGGAAGTTGTCTTACCACAGATACATAGAAATGAAATCTGAAATGATCATTTTAAATGTAAGTGTGCATTAATTTGCATTTAGCAACAGCTGCCCTTGAACCATGCCAGGGATGAGCTGGAAATGTTGACACAAAATGAACAAACCTTTTAGAATCGCTAAAATTAAGGAAGAGTTTTATTCAAGCCCAAATTAGGACAGCTGCCTGGGAAACATGCTCTTCACAAGGAAGAAAGTGCTCTGGAGAATGAACAGTTTCTTCAGGGTTATATACTTTTTTACATCTTGTAAAAGCTCAAAAGATTATAGATTAGCATGTAGGCAAGAATCATGAGTTTTACCAGGAAGGAATGCAGGGAGTGGGAGCATTGATGGATATCTCAAGGACAAGATGGGTTTCCTTTAGGCTACTCATTCACAAAGCAGATGTACAGTGCACGCATGACAGGCCATAAATCAGGCTTTTGCTTTGAACAAAGTTTTTGTAGTCATGCTGACTTAGAAATCAAAAATGGCTTCCCTTGTATATCAGGCCTTTAGAGAGTTTTTCTCTCATCCAAAAGAACATTAAAGATCAACCTGACAGTTCCTTGGGAAAAAATTTTAATTTTATTTGTTGAGTCCCTTCCAACTTAATTTGCTTTTTTCACATTCATCTAAACTTAAATCTAAACTAGATTTATTTGGTTGGTTTTTGAGATTCAGATAGCAGTTTTATTTTTGAAGACATATATGTTCTTGATTCTAGGGAAGAATATGTTAAAAATTAAAAAATATAAGGAAAAAATAAAAATTACCCAACCCCCGTCTTCCTTAGTTGATGGGTATTGTTTGATATTAATACCATAGTCTTTATAAACACACATACACACACAGAGACACATTGGAAAATAACAGTGTTGTATCTTATTTCAATAAATGTTAGTGACATTAATATTTTAGTGACAATTTTTAGTGACCTTAATATTTTTGGAAAAATATGTCTAATGATAGCTGAATAGCTTTTCAACATAATTGAACCATATTTTATTTAACCATTTTATGATTGTTGTGTAATTTCAAAATTTTCACTTTTTATAACTCAAACTGCATCAGACATCTTTTTATTTGTCCCTATTGATTCATATATATTTTTAAATAGATGCCAGAAGACAGGAACTCCTGCATTTGCTGATATCAAACATGTGAACTTTCACCCGTTTTACCATCTGTGATCATTAATTGTATATGTCAACCTGACTCCGTTAAAGGATACCCAGAGAGCTGGTAAAACATTATTTCTCAGTGTGTCTGTGAGGGTGTTTCTGGAAGAGATTAGCATTTGAATCAGGAGACTGAGTTAAGAAGATCACCCTCACCAACATGAGTGGGTATCAGCCAGTAGGTTGAGGGCCCAAATAGAACAGAGTTAGAGGGAGGGTAAATTCTCTTTCTTCTTGAGCTGGGATGTCCATTTTCTTCTGTGTTCAGACATTGGAACTCCTGGTTTTTGGACCTTCAGACTCAACACTGAATTATACCACCCGCTTTCCTGCTTCTCCCGATTATAGAGGGCATATTGTTGCATACTTAGCCTCCATAACCACATGAACCAATTCCCATAAACCTCCACTTATATATCTCTATATATCCTATCGTTCTGTTTCCCTGGAGAACCCTGACTAATACACTGTCCTGTTTAGCAGAGGAGCTGCCACTTCACCTGTGGAAGGTCTCCACATTTGTATCTACATCCTTCCACTTTGGCCCTGCCCTCTCCCACCTCCTCCTACCTCTTCCTTTTTTAGTTGCTTTTCTCTTTTGAATTGTCAGCCTTTCTCTTTCAAATATGCCCTTCCCAGTAGTTTCTGAGATGTGCGTAAATCTTTCCACCAAAAATAAATACAAAGTAAAAACTAAAAATTCTCATATCAACCACAAGTCCAAGTCTAGCTACTATGGACTAGCACACTCTGTCTTCTGAATTCCACTGAAAAAGCTGTATTTTGGTAAAGCCACTGTCTACTTTTATTTATTTTCTTCTTACTTGTTGAGTAGAGTCCTTTCTGTTGAGCCCCTTTCTTCTCTTGTCACCCAGAAAATGCACTTACAACCCCTCTAACTATAATCTCTCTGTCCCACATGCAAAACTATATTCTTCTAACTGGCATTAAATGTTGGAATTCCTGAGGGCTCAGTCTTAGTTTCTCCTCCTCTCATTTAATAGTCTTTTCCCTGAAATCTCACTCAGACCTACATCTTCAATTACTACCTGTATGCAGATGACTCACTTTCTTTCCCTAGGCCAGAGTTCTTTTCTGAATACCTATCTACCTGACATCAACTTTTCAATGACTCAAAGGAAAATCACTCTTAACCAGTGTAAAATGAACTTATTAGTGCCCCCCCCCACAACATGCACATACCCAACACCTTCATAAGCATTTTATATCTCAGTGAATGACACCATCATGCATCCATTTAGAATTCCCAAAAATTTAGGATCCCATCTCCTTTTTCATCATTCATTTAGAGCCTCTATTACTCATACTGTATTCTAAATATCTCTCAAATTTGTCTACTTCTATATCTCACATCTTGATTTGAATTCCTGTCACATCACATCTGTAATATTATACATTCATGATCACATTTTTCCAGTTTGTCCCCCATACTATACTCAAGCGTGATCTGTAAGAAACACAAATATGATCTTGACACCACCCTGCTTAGAAATCTTCAATGACTTCTCATTTCTTTTAGGATTAAATTGAAGCTCTTTAACAATGCCTACATGGTATTCTTGATGACTCTGTTTTTCTTGTCCTGTCTTATATTACATTTTCCTTAATCTCACTGATCTAGTCGCTCTGGATCAAGGTCTTGTACTCCCCACTTCCAGGCCTGTGAACTTGAACTTGCTGACACTTTTAACAGGCATTTCATCTAGTTTATGACCATTTTGCCCTTCAGACAATATTCAAAATATCACTGCTTAAGGCATCTTAAACTAAGCCAAATCCCTAATTCATTATTTCATAGAAGCAGTACATCTCTTTCATAGGACTTATCATAGCTGTAGTTACTACATTTATTAGAGTGACTATTTGTATCTACTTCAAAACAAACTATATGTGGACAGAGTTCTATCTAATATGTTTCCTTCATTTAGCTAAACCCAGCAAAACCGGCACAATGCCTACAATGGTCAATATGATATTTGGAGTACACAAATAAAAAAATCCTAGGGGCGCGTGGGTGGCTCAGTCAGTTAAGCATCTGACTCTTGATTTAAGCTCAGGTCGAGATCTCAGGGCTGTGAGACTGAGCTGTACTTGGGGCTCCATGATTAGCGGGGAGTCTGCTTGGGATTCTCTCCCTTTCCCTCTGCTCCTCCCCAGGCTAGTGTGTGTATAAGTGCACGCTCACACACACACACACACACACACACACACACACACACACACACACACACTCTCTCTCTCTCTCTCTCTCTCTCTCTCTCTCCCTCTCTCTCTCTCTCTCTCTTTCTAAAATAAATAAATATTTTAAAAAAATCCTAAAAGCAGGGCTATTTAACCAAAGGATATGAATGTGTTAGGGCTCATGATATACCTTAAACTTTGTAGCAATTTACTGATTCAAGTTTTTTTTTTTTTAAGATTTTTTTATTTATTTATTTGAGAGAGAGAAACAGCATGAGAGGGGAGATTCAAGTTTTAAAAGATATTGGTAGGAGTGTTTTATGCAATAAAACAAACCGTGTAAAGTGTTCAGAGTGTAAAAGGTCATTCCAGCAGGTAATCCAGGTGTGATAGTCCTTGCTACTATTCTCACAAGTCCCCGGACATTTAAAGCAAGCAAACAATGCATAAATAACAGATTTAAAGTGGAAAGGGACCTCATCATTTCTCAGGTTAGTGGTAACTCTTGCCAGGTATTGTGGAATATTTTGACTCTGGTTTTCAAAACAGTATATTTAAACGTTACTATTTTCATCTGGTTATTCCCTGTGGCACAGCGAAGTGTTTTAAATTAAAGGTTGTAAATATCTTTCATCTCACACAAAAACTAATAATTGCTAATGATGCCTACAGATCTGTGTTTAGGGGAATTCTGAGGCTCTTTGGGAAGGGTCTTCTTTGGGCAGGAGAGAGATAAGAATCAACATGCAAATGCCAGGATTTGCCATCTTTTGTTTAAGTCCTTTGAGATGAATGATCTTTGTTTTTCCTTTTTTATATATTCATGTGGGTCTCAGAGATTGTTGGGGATTGGTTTGGCCATGTTTAGTATTCTTAATTTCCTAAAAATTACTTAGACAAGTATGTACTTATAAATTTTGTTAGAAATTTGATTAGCATCTATAAATGTGTTGTTACAGACTCTAAGACATGTTCAGTGATTTGTTTTAAAATCAATGATATGATTTACATTTCCCTCCCCCCGCTTATCACACAAATATTCAGTCCCTATTAAAAAAATAGTACATAGAAGTAGTATAAGTAAGGGAAGGTAATTGCCTTTCTACAATGCAGCTATCTACTTTTCACACTGCGCTGTATAATTCAAGACTTGTAATGGCTAAAGGTCAAACATTTTTATTTGCTTCATTTTTGTAATAAAAAATGTCTAGGAAGTTAGATTATTATTAAAAAAAGATTTGGCTGAATTCTAGGTAAAGTCAGAAGTTTTGTATATTATTGTTTTGGATATAGACCAAACAGTTTTTAGGTACAGAAAGGAGGAATAATTAGCAAATGTATTGTTCAAATTTCTGTGTCTAATTAAAAATATCTTAAGCATTGGTCAGTGGTGGCAACATATGAAAGTGATAATATCCTTGTGAGAAATATAAGGTTTGTCTAAACACATTTACTGTTGAACACTAGATCTGTCAATGCTGGTGAACACTAAGTTCTATTTTATATATGATTACTCAGATCACTCAGGTGATCAAAACTATACCTTCAGGTTAAGAACACCACTGGTTGCAAAAATATAAAGATAATTCTTCCATATTAATATTTGTGGTAAAGATTAATGCATCCATCAGCTTTGGCTGCAACTTTTCTTTCTTTTTTTTTTTTTTTTTTTGAGAGGGAGAGAATGGGGTTGGGGAGAGGGAGAGAGAGAACCTTAAGCAGTCTCCATGCCTAGTGCAGAGCCTGACGTGGGGCTTGATCTCAAGAACCTGAGATCATAACCTGAGCCGAAATCAAGAGTCTGACGCTTAACTGACTGAGCCACCCGGGTGCCCCTGGCTGTGACATTTTTAAATGAAGATAGTTAAATATGATGAGATGGGAGTTTTATGGGAGTTTTGGGGTCACTGCTCTTCATCGTGACTCATTTTTGCAAATATTCCAGTGTTTCCATTGCTCAGATGCCAATAACATAGGGTAGAGACTCAGGAACAAAGTTTGGGGTCTTTAGTCTCGGTGTACTTCAAGGATCCCCAGTCTTCCCAGGAGGAAACTTCCCTGATAAACTGAGCATGGTTAGCAGTTGAACTTGAAAGCTCCTAATAGTATTCCCTCAGCCATCAGCTATAAGCACATCCATTTTCAGTGGCTTCTCTTTTCCTCTGAAGGAATTTCTGTTTTTCCCCTGTTCATCCTCTTGGTTGCCAGGACCTGTTCCATTGATTTCCAAGCAGACAGTGGCAGATAAATCTGTAAGAAAGTGACAGTTAGCCTTTCTTAATGAGAGAGTTGTTGACCAATACTTGCACACTGACTCACCTCACAATTTATTGCTTCTAATTGTTTTTATTCTGACTTTCAAGCACCTAAGAGTTAGTTCCTGTGCTAGTATACTCAAACTTAGCAACCTAACATAACTCTGCAGTTATAAATAATATTTCCCAGCAATATTTTGTGTTGTATACCAATTATACATGTCTGAAATTGCTGTTGGCCACTCTCTTTCCATACTGTGATATGAAAGATTTATCCAGCTATTTATATTACTTTTCTACTTCTATTACTCTTTGAACTGATCATTCTCTGTTAGTCTATTTCACCATAACTGTATTATTGGCCCCTTTAGATACATATGGTATATCTCCCCAAGGGCCTCACATGAGGCTGGTAAACAGTAGGTAACTATTGCTTGATTTTTTTGATTTTCCTAAATCACACAGCCCTCCTCAAATTCTCTCTTAAATAAATTGAAGAAAAATGGTCCCAGCTTTTCTTTTCTTCTTTCTTTATTTTTTTATTATTACGTTATGTTAATCACCATGCATTACATGATTATTCATAGTACATTTTTCCAAAACAACCTTTTTCTGATAGGTCTGAGAAACACTGTAAGATTGAAACATGCTCATTGATACTGTGGTGGCTGGTTGGACTCCAGCAAGGTAATGTGCTTATTGTACCTCTTTTGTCCATACTGATAATCATGATTGAACCAGTCCTCTTGTGCCTTGGGCATGGTGAGCTGAACTGGTCAAAGTGTATTCCAGTTACTTTTGGGTGTGCAGATACATGTGTGGGTGAGTGTATGTTGGAGAGATGTTAGTGGCCATCTAAGCAGAGAATGTTGGCAAAAAAGAGATTGCATTGTTTCATATACCATCAGGTAAATCTGATTGTAGGAACAGTAACAACAAAATTAGTTGCGCTCATTCAGTTGGCATATAGAAGTGAGTCTCATGTTTCTCCATGAATGTTTTTTTTTCCTAAATGTGGCAGTGGTATTGGTTTGTTGTTGGATGCACACAACAGTGTTAGGAATGGCATTTTGAAAAAGCATCAACTTTCTAGAACTACACAATGACTGCTCCCTTGTCTGTGGCTTAATTTTAGTATCTTTCACCATAAATTACCATCAGTAATCAAAGAGGAGATCAGTTTGCATCTCAACCAACTCACTGTGTATGGGAGCTTACATTATGCTCCATATCTCTTCGATATATTAACCAGAGTAGTTTTGGCGACATGTGGATATCCATTATTATCTTCCCTTCCCTCATCACCACTAATTCATCCTTCATTTCACCTAAAAAGGGCACCTTTGGGCTAATATGCAGAGGGGAAAGAAAGATTTGAGCAACTCTTTCTCAATCTTCTGATTAATTCTCACACTGTGAGAACTCAGTGATGCTTGAAATATAGCTGGGGTGGAGGTGTGGTGGAGAGCAGGGGTGTCCTTTCTTCATAATAAATATGTGTGGTTACTCTGGGAATCAGATTTTCACAGGACTTGAAGGACTTTAAACTGTTGGGCTGAGACCTCACTTTGTGCATTGTTAGCAGACAAGTTTCATGCCAGTGTCTCCTACATAAATACCAATTGAGCTTTGTTGAAATTGGCCACAAGTATATTTCATTCCATTATCCATATAATAGGAACAATGAAAAATCTTTCTCCCTCTTAGGCTCTTCTATTGCTGATCTAAAATACCTGGGAAAAAGCCTATCTAAATCTAACCATCTAATCTAAGAAAAGATTGGTCTCTTTTACTAGTCTAATAAGGGCAGTTTTGGTGTTCACTGATGCTGAGCCACTATAATGATGTTAAAGGAGGGATGTGATATCAACAGGAAAATTGCGCATATACATACACTTGCACACACACATATATGAATATATATAAATCTTAGCTCCTATCTTCTGATATTCTCCATCTCTTTTTAAAGGACCCCTCTGTGAAATCAGATGGATAAATAGATAGACAGATATAAATCTATATCGTGGCTGCTGTGTCGTCATATAAATCCCATGTGTCAGAGATATGTGTGGTGTGTGCGCTTGCACGTATGTTATGTGTATTCATTAATTCATTACTTTTGTGAAAGAAACAATGACTTTCCCACCCCCAGCTATATTATTTTTAAGTACCAGGGAGTTTCACAGTGATGGAAATGACCGTAAGGCTAAGGGAAAGAGAGAGAGTTGCTTTTGTAACATTTGCAAACCTATGTGTTGGTGTGTCTACCTTTTTGGTATATATCTTCTTTATGAAAATGTGGGCAAAGAGTTCACCTTTTGACACATGCCCATGCTCATAACTTGGACAAAATTATTCCTTCTTTATCAAGAATATGATTTGCATATTCCCCTCTGAGAGGCTCCTCAGAATGCAGAAGTGACTTCATGATAGGACTTGGTGTTGAGGCTGGTACAACACAGAGATGTTGATCCCTTATAGAGACCAGAGGGAATGATTTCTTTTGACACCTTAGAGATTATTTGATGAGGAATTATTAAAACCAGTTAGTTAAATTCCCCAGAGTGAACGTCAGCTCCCTTTGACTGGTGAACCTGTCCTCGAGCTCAGAAAATTCCTCTAATGTGGATAATTACACTGATGGCTGGCCTGAGAAAATAGGCCACTGAAATGGGCTTTGTGTGATTCCGTTAATTGCTGCTGTAGACAAGCAGCCTGGCCCTTTATTCATGCCTTGCAAACCTTTCATCAAATGAGTAGATTATTTCTAATGCATATTAGATAGGATGAACTCATCTTCCAAGAAGGGCATTAATATCTCGTGTCTTTTTTTTTTTTTCTTTCGCCTCACTGAAAGAACTCACTTTAAATGCAACTTCAGCTTCGGGTTGGTTTTGCTAGAGATGCTAACTGCCAAGTAGCAAAGCAATTTATTGGCTTACGGGTTCTTACCGGTTGTGGTTACACCATGTCAAATAAAAATAATTGCTAATATGGTGGCATATGTATTTTACCAAGGTCATTTTACATAAGTATTGGACATGTAGTTTCTACTTTAAGATCTGGAGAAACCCTAATGTTTAAAAACAGCAGACTCTCAAGTCAGAGGTCAAGGTTGAAATCATAAAAAAGAAAAAAAATAGTATATTAAAGATCGGGCACACATATTATACCACTTCCTGCTCCAGGGAGGACTGAACAAGCGTGACAATGAAATGATCTTTCTCACTGAGAGGAAATATGACTCTCTTTGGAAGATAGCGCCTGACTAACAAAACGTAACTGATAGCAGTAAGAATAGCAGAGGTTGTAAGGTCTATAGGTCCTAATGCTCTCATGATTTTCTAAATTGAAGCCACGGGTTATTTTTGTGATCTGGGCTTCTCATGACAAGACAGAGTTATACATTTCTTTGTTTGTTCACCTGTAGGCCTTTGACCCAATGGTCCACAAAGCCACTGTCTGGAGCCTTTGACCCAATTAGATTCCTCTCTTCACTCTGCCTAACAGTAGGCAGCTGCTAAAGGTACACCAAGCAAAGAGAGAATTCGATGACTGAGCTCCCTGATAATTCATTAGAAATGTTAAATCTCAGAAACATCTGCAGTCTCATTTACTTCTTTAGATTTTTATGCCTTAAGTTTTTCAAAGATATGGAATTATTCACATTTTCCTCCAAACTGGGATTTTGAGGAGAGGGTATAGGAGGACCTTGCATAAGGAGGGTCAAGGAGAGGAAGATGGGAGGAGGAAAAGGAGCCAAGAAGAAATTTGGTTGCAAATTTTGGAGTCCTGATGCCAACAGAGATAGGCTTCAAAGTTTTTTAAGTCTGCAATTCTTGCTCAGTAAGAAGAGATGGAGAAAAAGATAAGCTGAATTACATTATGTGTGCACATTTATATTAATATTAAATGTGTGTTTGTTGTTTATAACCATAGTGTTGAAGCACAAGTAATCTAGATAAACTTAGAGTTTACATGCCATAGATGGATGAAAACATTTCTCATTTATAAGTTAAGTATCACCAAACATCAGAGTTCATATACATTTAAACAAAAATATTTGAATACAGAAATATACATGTATACAATTTGAAACACAATTATATAAAGGCAATTATCAAAATGATTATTATAAACAAACTTTTGTGTATTTAAAAAAGTGGGGATATATAATTTTTGTATGTTTTATTTTAGAAATTTACCAGAAATAAAAAGACCTAGTTGATGTCCTGAAAAAAATAAATGACTGATTTCATAATTCACAGCTAATCCACAATGAAGACTTTAGGCAGAGGCTGAAAAGGCCTCATGACTGCAGATGGTTTGGTGGTGAGGCAGAGTTTTCAGGTTGGGTGACATTATTTCCTAGGAGATAAGTAGTGGTAAAATTTGTGGACTTGCTGGGATACTCAGACTTGCTGAAAACTGTTGCTCTGCCTTCTGTCCCGGTCAACTATAGTCAAGAACATTTTGTCTTCAGCCTCATAAGACCTCAAGAATTAACTTGGAAAAACTGAAGCGAGATGATATTACTTTCCTAAGCTATAGAATCTAAAAAAGCAGTATAAATTGTTTTAGAGCTAATTGTAAAACTCACTGGAATAGAGAGCCCAGAAATAGACTCAAATACAAATGGGGTCTCTTAAAGTCAATAAAAACGTGATCCTTGAAATCAGTAGTAAAAGATGAATTCTTCATAAATCATTGCTGTAACTGGACTGACACTCCTCAAAAGAATGGAAAGGTGGATCAATGCCTCACTCTTTGCAACATGAAACATTCCAGCTAGGTAAAAATGCAAAGGTAAAAACTAAAAGAGTATACTAGAAAAAAGCATGGAGATTATTATTAAGAGGCTTGCAGGTTGGGCATTTGTCACATTACATAATACATAAAATCTAAAAAACCTGTAAAGAAAGAATTGCCAATTAAATAAGAGAAATGCACGTAATGTGCCTGACATCTATTAAGAACTCTATTATAGTAGATAAACAGGCTTAGAGTCTAGATTCAGTCAGCCTAAAAAGTGAAGAGGCCACAGGCGTAGAATATATTACATTTAAATACCACTTAAATATGAAAGTTGATGTGCTGTAGGCTATAATGTCCATGTGTTTGTGCATTTATTTGTGGATAATGTATAGTTTGTGTATACATGTGTACACATATTTGTGTATGGTATTTCAATCACTCTTCATCTACCTTCAGCTTTTAGGGTGGTCAAGTTTATTCCCTAATTCAATATATATTTGTTGGAAGCTTTCTGTGTTCCAGATACTGTTTTAGGTGCTGGACTACACAGCACTAAACGACAACCCCAGCTCTCATGGTCCTTTTATCCTGATAATAATAAATCACTTTTACTAAGAGGTGCTGTAACTTCATAACAGAGGTAGGCCTTCCTTCCTTTAGTTTCCCTCCCTAGTATTCTTGGAGCTAACTAAAGACAGTTTTATATTTATGCTTGAATTTTCCTTCATTTTTATTCCCGTCCCACATAGCTCCCATTGGTGCCCACTGCCCACCATTGTCCCTGCCCCCGTGCCCTGTCTACAAGAAAGGATATCTGTGTCAGGACTGTCTTCTGATGCTTTCAGAGAGCAGAACTTTGAGAGAACTATTTTATTTTGGATTTCCCAAAAGATTCAAGACAAGAATATGGGCACAGGGGGTTTATTTGGAAGCTGATCTCAAAACAGGCAAGGTAGACAAGTCACTAACAGGTCCATTGAAGGGCTGCGCTATGATGTAATGAATGTGCATGAGTATATATTACAGCTAGATACTGTGATGAGTAGGCAGCGGGGGTGCACTCCCCCTGAGGACCCTCTGGACCTGGGTGAAATGTACCTCAGAGTTACCCAGCTGAGGGCAAGGAAGGATGCTGCAGGACAAAGATAATGACCTCTAGGAGGGAGATGCAGGAAGCCATTCACATCTTCTGCAGGGAGCCGTCCATGTCAACAGAAGACATTTGAGTTGGGCTTCGGGGAAATGTGGGTCATCTACAGAGCAGAGCAGCAACAGAGCTTCATTGCCCCATGACCATACTGAAGAGCAATGACATCCTCTTGCCAGTCCTGTGTGTCTCACATTATCTCTTGAGTACCAAAGCGGTATAATTTGGTCCTTGTGCCTCAGAGAGCCTCAGATGAAAACAAGGCTCTCTCTCCTTAGGATGCAGAGAGGTGTCCCCTGGGCTGGACATAGGGACTGGCACCATGCCTTTCCCCATCACAGTTTCTTTCCAGCCCACTAATGTGAAACCAAATAGTTTTATGCCAAAAAAGGGGGGGCTTATTGAATTATATTTCCTGTGCTTCCATTATTGTTTGACAAATATATCTAGATGACATGCTTGCATACAAACTTAGGATAGAAATTGGACCCCAATGCATGTGTGAATGTGTGTGTGTGTGTGTACATCCCATATGGAAGGCAAAAAATTATATGTAAGGTGAATAAAACCCTATTCTATCTTACCATTAAAAACTGAGAAAGAACACCAAACTGTAATTCGTAACAGATGCCATTTCTCCAAAAATTAATGCACTGTAAATGATTTCTTTCTTGGGAGAATTTTTTGTACTGAGTAAAGCTTAAAAATGAGAACCTTAGTTGTTGGCTCCTGCATAATGGTTTGACTTAACGCCCCCATTTAATTTATGATTTTCACGGGAATTTTTGAATTTCTGCTTTCTGAAGGAGGCAGCATGAATAATAGCTTTCTGGAATTTTTAGTATAATTTTTCTTGAACACTTATGTGTACTCTAGCTCTCAATTCAGAGTGAAGAACAATCTCAGAAAAAGGCACCTGTTGGCCAGAAGACCACACTTGCCAAGTGCTCACAAGCCATCCAACAATATCGACGATCTGGAGTACTCAAGACTTCCTTGCAGGCAGATCCCAGGCATGCAAAAGGGGAAAAGAAAGCCGTAGTACTAATGGTTAGCATGATGTCTCCTGGGACAAGAGGAATGAGGAGTTTGTAGGTCAGTGGGATTCCAAACTGTGATTTGGCCTCTAGGCCCTCTTTGACATTCCTATGGTCTCAGAGAGGGAATGCATTTCTTGTCTCTGAGAAAAGCAACCCCAAAAAGAGAAGCTCAACAAACTCCACAAAAAAAGGAATTTGGAGCCATTCAATATTATTGAAACATCTCATTTGTCTGTCTTTCTTTTGAAATCAGTTAACCCAATAGACACTCAGAATTTCCATCTGAGGTTAGAGCATGTTGTTAAAAATGACATCTCTGTGACCCTGAATTCAGAATGTGTTTCAGAGGCAAAGATGCCAAGTGATTGTCATTCCCAGAGACAGAAAGTTCTAGCAAAAAAGTGACTGAGAGGGCTTCAAAATTGACCAGTGTGAAAGCTTTGGAGGTGAATCAGAGGAGTGTAAGTTTTGTTTTGGGGAATGAAAGCCATTATTCAAACCAAAAATAAAATAGTTCCGTTCACTAACAGTGATAATATAATGTCAGAGTACATAATATGGTCAGGTATAAAGTCAGAGTTTATATGTCAGGTAATGGATTCAGTTAAAGACTATGAATTCTTGCAATTCATGTTAATTTCCATGACCGCTTCACATCTTTTTGGTATATAATTATAAATTGTATTTTGGCTTTTATTGCTCATTCTAATTGTTTATGTGATTGTTGACCTCAGATGCTGCAGATACCTGGATGTTCCCTCTGTCCCATCTTCTCTCTCACCTGTCTTCCTTTGCCTCACCATCCAGCAGATGAGTTGCTTTATATAAATTCCTTGAATAAACCAGTTTTCCCATTTTTGCTCATGGTGTTTTCTCTAACTAGAATAAACTTCCCTCTGCATCAGATAGTTTTTCATATTTTATCTTAGCTCACATATCACCTTCTCAGCAGCTTTTCTCATCAACCAATAGCATACCCGATCTATCTGTTATTTCAGCACCCGTTTGTTATACTTATCAGCATCACACTTATACACATTTAGGCATACGTTTTTGTATGTACTTTTTTATTATCAGTCTCCTCAAATACATTGCATGCTCTTGGGGAGCAGGATCCATGCTTAACTCATTTTGCACTATAGAGTCCCACTCAGTGTCTGGTGTATGCTTAAGCATTTTAAAAAGATAAATCAGTGGCTAGCCTCATTTAAACTGTCCTCTAACTTGTGTTCTCCGAGTCCTGTTGCACGTAGTTCTGGGCTGTAGTCACGGTGTCTTCAGTCCCTTATGTGTAGCTATTACTTGAGTTAGCATTGGCACCCAACCCTGCATATATTTGTCATCAGTGCAGATTCTGCTAATAGAAGAAATAAGAAACAGGTGCCAGGAAGAAACCCTGCTTTTTGAAACTTCCTGGATCATGATACTGTCAGGATATAAGAGCACAAAGCAGATGGAAAAGTTACAAAGGAAAAATTTGGGTCTTAGTGGTAGTGATCCAGAGAACTGGCTCCTTGGCTGACTTTGAAATCTTGTCATGTTGCTTCACACCCCTGTCCATGCTTCCTGTTTGTCTGTTGGATGCTTCTCATGAGTCTTATTTTTGGCTATCCTTCCCTGCTCACCCACAGGCTTATTGAACTCTAGACTTGTTACTGATCCTTAACTTTTAAAGGTGAATTATTCCGGGCATTCTGACCTCAATATCCAGATCTCCTTGATGAGCATTTTGTCTTTCTATGTATTTCTTAAAATTCTTACTCCTTTGATATTGTTTATGATATTTTTTCTCTTGATCCTGACACAATTTGATTCTCTTTCAATTACTTATGCATCACATTAAGAATTTGTTATATACCATATGCTTTTAAATGTGTAAAAATGAGATGAGGATGAATGGAAATTCCATCTCATTTTAAGGAGTGTATAATATTCTGGAATCAATATTTTAATGAAAGAAAGGTAAATATAGAGTGATGGGATGTTGGATAGATAGAAAAATAGATAAGGCTATACAAAGATAACCCAATAAATACACTGACGTATAGTATGTAGGCACACAATTCAAGAAAGGAAAGAAGGAAGGGAGGGAGGGAGGGAGGGAGGGAGGAAAGGAAGAAAAGATGAAAGTAAATTCCTGATATGTGAATGGTATCAACTAAGTGTTAAAGGGCTTTATTGGGAAGAGATGGATTTCTAACTTGGAAAATCAGGGAAGACCACATGGAAAAAATAGCATTTGTTGTTGTTCTTTCAGGATGATTTGTTAATACATTCTATGGGGGATTAAAGCTTTCCAGCTTGAGGAAGCTGTGAATTCAGCCCTGAATGCAAAGGATACCACATCTGAAATGTATAAATTTCTTCTTTACATCAGGTCGTCTTGAATGAAGGGGAATAATGAGGACTTTGAAGAAATCAGCAGACTGGACTCTACCTAATAGATAACAGGGATGAGAGATGGAGAGGAGCACTTTGCATACTTTTAATTAAGAGTGTACCACTAAGTTGTGCTTTTGGCATAGTAATCTGAAAGAGATGTTCCCAAACTATGTTTTAAGAAAGGGCCACAACTGTGAAGAAAGAATAGTGGGTCTCAGCAACTAAAACAGAAAAAAGACAGTCTTCAATTGTAGATGACTGGCATGATGATAAACTTATGGTCAGAATAGGCAAGGCAGAAAAGAAGAGGGTCTTCAGCAAAGAGGACAAATTTTATTTTAGTCTACTGAATTTGAAGCCAGTTATCTGGCTCAGAAGTAATATTTCATCAGTATCAGGAGAGTTTACACTTGTAGGTGCAAAGATAGAAAAACATGAGGTACAGGGCGGAATCATAGGGAACAAAGACATTTTACAGAGGACCCAGCAAAGCAAATATTAACAAAAGGAATCAACAAGAGGGCGCCTGGGTGGCTCAGTTGGTTGGGCGACTGCCTTTGGCTCAGGTCATGATCCTGGAGTCTCAGGATCGAGTCCCGCATTGGGCTCCCTGCTCAGCGGGGAGTCTGCTTCTCCCTCTGACCCTCCCCCCTCTCATGCTCTCTCAATCTCATTCTTGCTCTCAAATAAATAAATAAATAATCTTTAAAAAAAAAAGGAATCAACAAGAATTCTAAAAGATGTAGGAAGGTCAAGAGGGACCAAGATTAGATGTTTTAATTTGTTAATTCAAAGGTCACCTATGTTCTTGAGGAAGCCATTTCGGTAGAATGATGGTGGTTGAAATTACAGAATAGGGAGGTTGTTGGAAGAGAGGGGATGATGACAATTGGAGGCAGAGGCTATTGAATACTCTCTCAACATATGTGATAAGAGGTAAGAAGCAAAACAGGATGAACAAGGTTCAGTAAGGATGTTAGTAGGATCTTTGTTGCTATCCTGGGCCTTTGTGTACATAAAGCTAGGAAAATGATCTAAACCTATATTTTTTAAAAGCATCTAGTACTGTTCCAGGGATTGAGTCAATAAATAGGTGGGTTAATTGACATTAATATTGGCCCAATTCCCCCAATTCTAATTGAGTATATATGAATTTATTGATAGAATTAGGTTAAGGGGCATTGCAACAATCTTGGATTTCCTTCAGAGAGATTTCTGAGCAAAGAGTATGGTTCACATAATAACTCTGCTACTTCATAGTATGCTTTTTTCCCCCCCTTTTCTTTTGGAAAAGCTTGCTAGTTGTCACGTTCTTTGTCTATAAAATAGGGGAAATGGTACCAACCTGTAGTATCGAAGTAAGGATTAGATGTATTAATGCATCTTGAAAGCATTTTGTAAATGGCAGAATGTTGTAACAATTACTACTAATAAAATATTGGTGAGAAAATATGACCAAACATGGAATTTTCTTTTTAGAAGTAATTTTTGAACTCCAAATATTTCCCGGTTGCATTTACTCAGTATTTATAGACTACTCAAATCATGCTAGGTGCAATGTAGGACACAGAGGTCAACCTAGCTTCTACCCAGTGGATTTACAATCTGCCATGAAGCTAGCCAAGTTTTGTAATTTTATGCTCAATTAACATCTGGTTAGAACTTGTTCAGTTAACAAAGTGCTTGCCTCTGAAGATAAATCATGGGACTCTTTCACTACAACTTGAAATCTTTCTGATTTGGGATGTTTTCTGAACATAAAGACATTCTTTTCCATTCTACTTCGCATCATCCGACTGGGTTCCCACTGTGAAGTGTCATTATGATGGCAGCTCCCACTGAGAGAAACACCAGTCCCACTAACTGAATGGGGTGATTGAAGCAAACAGTCATTTTTGATCACTGCTTTTAAAATGTGCCTTTTACAAAATCCATGAGTGTATCTTCATGTAATTAATATTTATTTAACCACAATGATTTTTTTAAATGAAATCCACCTCTAAAGATTGTTTGCTTGCAAGTGCCCCCCCAAAAAAACGTAGGAAAAAAATTGCCTTTATATACTCGGAATATGCCTTCCCAGCACTAACGCACAGCTCATTTTAGTGAAAATTAGAAAAGCAAGACAGGCAAATATTATTCAGCATTCTGTAATTCCAAAACAGTTGACTACTTTGGGGCGCCTGGGTGGCTCAGTCTGTTAAGTGTCTTTGGCTCAGGTCATGATCCCAGGGTCCTGGGATCGAGCCCCGCATTGGGCTCCCTGCTCCGCGGGAAGCCTGCTTCTCCCTCTCCCTCTCCCCCTGCTTATGTTCCCTCTCTCGCTGTGTCTCTCTGTCAAATAAATAAATAAAATCTTTAAAAAAAAAAACTTAAAAAAACAAAAAAAACAATTGACTACTTTAAATACCTTTTAATTATAAAGGTTATGATGACATCCAGGAAATCAAACATGTCTACTGTTTTTTAAAATAATACAGAGATGGAATTGGCATGAGAACTTCTGATGCTTTGTTTCAATGACTGCGCATACAGTTTCCTTGATCATGAAAAATACAGGTAGATTTGACAACCAGATGTAAAGAGCTAGGAGGATTTTTAAGGTCCAATAAATTCTCTTTGATCATAATAATGTCCAAAATTATTTTTTTCAAAACTTGGACTAAGGGAGGAAATTAGTTAATGAAATGTGAAGTGTATCAGACAATGTAGGTCTGATTGGTAATTCTGTTAACCTTGCATTCTAAAAGAGGCGATGCTGCTAATTTAAGGAGACATTCCTTTTTTGAACTATTCTTTTTTTTTTTATTAGCATTGACAACATTTGTTCTTCCTGGTTCTTTTTGTTCATGGGAATATCATGGGATTCATTACTGAGGCATGTTCTGCCTTTGGTATTAGCTGTTATGACTGATCTTTTCATAAGAATATTATTCAGTGTAACCTATGGTGATAGTCTCTTCTTTTTTGATAATACTTTAGGGGTTTCTTCCATGAAATGATGATCTTATCATAATGGATAATTATGTTTTGTTCTTTTTGGTGCCCCGTAACCTCTGCATCTTTTATTTATCATGTTTTTTGATTATGCCTCAAAAACTAGAAAAATGTCAAGAAATGGGCAATTGTATCACAGGTTTTGGATATATTCCTCCTTCCATTCCTTTTATTGCTTTATAACTGAATGGGATTTTCAGTGCTAATGGACTCAGCCTTTTAAAAAGCTTTTATAAAAATAATCGCAAAACACCTGCACTTACGACATCAAACTTATGGTTTTCATATTTCCCTATTTTCTGCTTTCGGCTCAGTTGTCCCAGATTAATCCTGTAAGAGGCAAGCATTGCCAATCAAATTGTGTTATTTGCTCCCAAATATGTATATTTTTCCACGTATCTATTGCCTGTCCTCCATATGGAGTGCAATAAGATGGAGCGAGAGAGGACGGTAAAAATAGGATTTGGTGTTATCATGACCAGATGGGAAGGGGCAGGGACCTGGTCTGCTATGCAAGTGCACTTGTCTTCACTTTGTCACTGTGTTCAGCACATACATGCGGTAAAGCAAAGACAGGGTCATCTCCATTCACTGTTAATTAAATGTTTTGGCTGGAAACCACTTCTCCATATGGTAGAATATACCAGCTCTAAGTCAGTGCTTCAAATTTGGCCATATAAAACTGCTGCCCACAAACATATGTAGTGACTCACAGGCAGTCTCCAAGAATTTCAGTGTAACGCAGGAGATCTTTGGCTTTCTGAAGCATGAAGATAACCTCAAATACACATCTGCCCAAACTATAGCAGATGTAAAACTCACCCAAAATGGAAAAATGAAAACGTATCCAGTATAGGTCATGGAATGTATTTGGCTCAAATTCAGAAATATGCAAGTGATGTCAAGGCAGTACATTTGGTAGCCCTGGATTATAAATATATGTCTCACAAGCCAGATTTTCCTTTTTAAATTTGAGCTTCAAGTGCTGTAGTCAGATCCATGGGTGAAGACAGTCATTTTCAAAAGATATCACTTGGGGATGTAAAAAAAAAAAAAACAAAAAACTAAAAGTTCCAGAAAGCTAGAGGATGATGTATGAATCACAAATCACACTGATTCTCCCCAACTTCTTTTGGGTGGAGAAGTAAAGGCTCATCCATTTTAATGACTCATTGGAACACCCAAGGATTGATGAAAGACAATTACTTTGCAGCTGCTTAAAGTTTATTTGCATATGGTTTGTGCCAGGTGCTTAGCCTCTGCTTCTGCCCTCTCACCAAGTAATCCAGCTCAACAAGGTCACCTGAACGGCTCTCTTCCTGCATATGTACTTAAAAACTAAAAGCTTTATTAAGAGCCAACATGGGTCTTAAGAGACCCCTAGTATTTACACACAGTCAGAGTCCACCCCAACAGTGTTTCAGCTGGGCTTTCCTTTACCTTCCCATATGGAATGGACCATCTTAAACTAATCCCCAGCACTCTTAGAGTGATGCTTTATTGGGATTGTCTACTATGCACATCTAGTTTTTTCTCTTTGTTTCTTTGTTTTTTCTACAATTGCTTTTGAACTCTTAGATTTCATATTCACAATTTAAGAATCTGTTACTTGTCTAATTGCCTGCCTATGGTCACTTGAATCTTGTTATAAAGGGTAGTGTGTGCTTACCAACAGGACAGCTTTTTCCTTTGATGATAAAGTTGAAGGGTGAAAGAATTATCTTCCTCTTGAAATTGCCTGGCAGCCATTACTTAAAATATGTCTGACTGGGCACATTTTCAGAAATGGGGAGTCATTTTTCTGCTAAAGCCTCCATTCATGATCTCTCTTTTTCAAAAGCAAGCAAAATAGTAAACCCCTGACAACATCCTATGAAAGCCACTAAAACATAAGAACAATAAATCATACTCTAATCCTGTTGAAGGAAATTTGTGCTAAAATTACCAAGGGATGTTATGTTTTTAAGAATATACATGGTAAAAACAACCAACTTTGGGATGATTTGGGCTGTCAGCCTGCAGTCACTTACGCAGCCTAGGCTTTACCTTTTTGACATTTAGTTATCCCCACATGCAAAAGAGAAATCACAGTTACTACCGTATAATTAGCTTTACATTATAAACATTCTTCAGAACATTTCAAAGAATTTTAGTAAAACAGAGAACACAGGCTATCTCCATAGCTTATTTAAACCTTTTCCAATAAGCTTTTACGTTGCAAAAAAAAGAATACTAGTACTATGTAACTAAAATTTTACCAATTACCTGGTCCTATCTTACTATTGAAATATTTAATTCAGAAATATTTCTCTGTCAAGGATTGATTATAGTGGTTTTAAATAGAGGTTAAACTATTAAAGTGGTTAACTGATTCATCTACTAGCATGGTTATCAGTGAAACATGTTAGCTATTAATTTTATCAGAGAATTGACAGATGTGGAATTCATGTAAATCAAATATATATTCAGTAACTAATTTGCAGTTTAACTTAAATATGATTGAATAACATTGGCAGCATTAACAGGCTTGGGCAGAAATACGTTTTTAGAGCTACCCTAAAACATAAGAATCTAATTTCTGATATGTTTCTAATTTATTATTTAAATTGAATTTTCCACCCTTGAGCTAATTCATTTATAGCTTATTTTGGAACATTTTGCTCAGTGCTACCTTCTAAAAAGGAATGTTTACCATGCTTTCCTTTTTTTCTTTGCCAGAGATGAATATTTAAAAAGTTAGAATATGAAATGTTATATAATTTGATGGGAACGTTGAGCCAAACTCAAAAATGGAATATAACAGATATATAGATTTCTCATCTACATAGTTTTAACAAACACTTTGTTTTATTGTTCATTTATAGCAAAATGCAATAGATCGTTTTATCATCATTCATATTGAAGATATACCCAAATAATTCAGTTGATTATGATCAAGTCTGTTTACTCTTAAATTTGAACAGATATATTTTACTCAGATTTCTTTTTTAGGACATTTTCTTCTTAACACAAATGTGGTGTTTTTGAAAGTTGCCAGGTTTATAGCTCTGTTGAATGAAAGTCTCTATTTATCCACAGATGAGCTATGCTATGGGGTGCAACAAAGCATAATTACCAAATTTCTGTACTCAGGGAAGTATGTTTGCTTCTCCACACATGCAATGTTGGCAAATCCACTTATAGCCACTGGGGGTTACATGGCTGTAAAGAGAAAACTGACTCATTACTGTATTGTACATAACAGTCACTCTATTAGCTCCCCAGGTCAGGAGCAAAAGTTGGGACTTTGGAAACAGGAGCCCTAGGCTGGTGAGCACCTTTTAGATGACAGCTAAATTTCTCATGCCATTGTTTTGGGTTCCTTGAAAATTTTCATTTAGAGATAAAATGTAAACAGTGCCATAAACAACAGTTTACAGATGGTCAACCTACTGTAAGAGAGTAAATTTTTTCCAGCAAAATTGCTAAAACTAAGAATCCCCTCCTCTAACTGCAATTGCTATTTTTTTGATAATGTTTGAACAACAAGAAACATCTAATTCATTGTAAACAAAACATTCTAATTGAATTATTCATGAGGCAAGCACTGTAATATCTGGTAGAGTCAAATATCTACTAAGCACACTGAAAGACCCTTTGAACTATAGAAATAGGTCCCCATTCCAAAATTTCAGTTTCAAATAGCTCGGCCCTCATATATTAAGGGCCTAGTATGGACAATGCACTGTGCTTTGTGACATAATCTCCCAAGAACTCAGGGAGTAGTGGATTAATTTAAGTAAACAAAAAACCAAATTAGATTGCAGAGCAAGGTAATTCAATGAGTGGTACAATGCATCTATATATTTATCTATGGGATTATTCTGCATATGTCTATTTGTAATTGCATAGAATGAGAAATTCCCCATGGGGGATTTTGGGACAGACTGAAGTTACATTTGTGATCTGCCTTAAAAGAGCTGAATTTCAACAGTCATTTCTTTGTGGTTAGTAAACATACTTTTTTTTTAAGATTTTATTCATTTATTTGACAGAGAGAAACAATGAGAGAGGGAACACAAGCAGGGGGAGTGAGAGAGGGAGAAGCAGGCTTCCCACGGAGCGGGGAACCCGATGTTGGTCTAGATCCCCAGACCCTGGGATCATGACCTGAGCTGAAGGCAGACGCTTAACGACTGAACCACCTAGGTGCCCCGTAAACATACGTTTTTGAGAGAGTCTGTACCATTCATTAAGCTATAGGTGATTTTCTGTGCCTGAAATGGGTCTGTATGGCAGACTATTTCAACAGAACATTGAGTGCTGAACCACCAACACATCTGGCGCGATGACAGTACATAAGATTACCTTTATCAAAACTTACTGAGTTGTACTTTGAAGATTTGCATATTGCTTTGTATATTAAATTTAACTGAAAAGATGAAAAAGAGAGATAAATATTGAACTCTAGTTAATGGCATGCATGCCGAAGTATTTAAGAGGTGGTATGCCAGTATCTGAAACTTACTTTGATGTGCATAAAAAAATAAGATCGATATCTGAGGGATAGATGTATGATAAAGCAAGTATACTGAAATGTTAATTGTGATATCTAGGTGATGGGTATTCACTGTAAATTTTTTCAGTTTTTCTTTTTGTTTGATAATTTGCATAATAAAACATTGCTAAAGAGATATCTTTATAAAAATTTTGTATATTCTGTCTCAATAGCTTGGTCTGGCTAGGGTCTAGAAAAAATATTTTTTAAAAAGACCTCATTGAATCATATATAAAGTTAGGTTTTGGAACCATGGTCCTGAGATACATTTCAACTTTAAAATTTTTTAATCATTTTTAATCTTAATGCCAAATTTTAATATTGTATAATACTAGTAAGTCTCATTTTTATGTAATATTTTCCCATAACCCAGAATATCAATACTATAACAGAATAAACCTTCATCATTCTTTCTTCTTATACTCAATGAAATCTATATATGATACTTATATCTTCATACATTAGTAAGCTTTCCTAAGCAACTACTTTTACTACATGAGGTACTCTCTAAATATAGCCCCAAGAAGTTTTATAAAATATGAGAGAATAGAAACACTTTTTTCTTTTTGATCTGCATTAGAAGCTACACAAAATATTATTGAAGAGATTATTTTAAGGGGTGCCTGGGTGGCTCAGTTGTTTAAGCATAGGACTCAATTTTGGTGCAGGTCATGATCTCGGGGTCTTGAGACCCAGCCCTGCGCAGGCCTCCTCAGTCAACGGGAAACCGGCTTGAGATTCTCCTCTCCCTCTGCCCCTCACCCCTCTTGTGCTCCCTCTCTCTCTAAGAATAAATAAATAAATCTCTAGAAAAAAGGTTATTTTATTTTAAGATTTTTATTTATTTGACAGAGAGACATAGCGAGAGAGGGAGCACAAGCAGGGGGAGTGGGAGAGGGAGAAGCAGGCCTCCCGCCGAGCAGGGACCCCCATGTGGGGCTCGATCCCAGGATTCCGGGATCATGACCTGAGCTGAAGGCAGACGCTTAACGAATGAGCCACCCAGGCGCCCCAAAAGAAGGTTATTTTAAAAGTCAATTTGCTAGACAAAGCTTGTGTTTCCCAGCAGTAAATGTTGATAAGGCTCATTTTTTTTTTTAATTTAATAAATTCTTTTGGATCAAAATTTGGCTTCCTCTAAGTCGTGACTCTCAACCTGAGGCCCAGCTTTAAATAAAAATAATCAAATATCAATATAGGAGAATCATAAAACATTTCAGAGAAACAAAAGACAAACTTTTAATCCTAATGGCTAAACCTGGAGCACAAGAGGAACCAGGGAGACCTTTGGTGAGGTAGGGCTGATGAAAGAAGGTTGGTTGGGCTCCAGATGAGCTTTTCTTGCCTCATTGCCTGGAGTGGACACAGGTGCTCCCTTACCCCCTAAGTGCGATGTTCTGAAGAAGGCAGAGTCACATAGGTAGAGCTGCACAGCCTCTGTGGATGCTCTCCTCTAAAGAACATTCAGGGGGCCATTTAGCAGTGAAACTAGGGATTTTGAAGTGTATGTAAAAGTTCACTTTGTCCAAGGGTGCAAATATTTATCATTAAAAAAATTGTTATTATTGTAACTCAGGTGCACAGGTTAATGTTACTTTTCAATTGAACCCCATCTTTTTGGGGTTTTATGAAGGCTTCATTACATAGGCATGATGGATTAAACCACTGGCCATTGGTGATGGATTCAACCTTCAGCCCCTCTCTCTCTCGAGGTCAGGGAGTGGGACCAAAAGTTCTAGCCTAATCGCATTGTTGATTTTCCTGGCAATCAGCCTCCATCTTCAGGTGTGGCCCACAAGTGGCCTCGTTAGAATAGCAAAAGATGCTTTTGTAGCTCTCAGCACTTAAGAAATTCCAAGTGTTTTAGGAGCTCTGTGCCAGAACTATATATTTCTTACTATAAATCACAATGTCACAGTATCTTTTCAAGGAGTGCTTTAACCACACCCATATGGATGATAAGTTTGCTTTTAAGGCAAGGGCTATTTAATATACATTTCGGTTTCTATATACATGGATTTTTGTAGTTATGCTTTTGTTATCAATTTATATTTTCATAGCATTATAAAAAAGAACATTGTAGGATGTTGAATTCTTGGAATTTATTTTGATGCTTTTTCTGAGAATTATTCTATGAATGACTTTTGTGAATGTAACACGGATGCTAGAAAATGATGTGTATTTTCTCTGAAGTGTAAAGTCATTCACTCTCTCTGGGATTGTGTATGTGGGTAAGTGTATATGAAATATCATTATAAAACTTTTCTGTTTATTCTTTATAATGACTTTGTTGTTTTTCTGCTTTCATGTACATTCTGTCAATGTCAAATTCTGCTCTTGTTTTATTTGAGCTTATTATGTCCCGTATATCTTTTTCCATCTTTGATTTAAATTTCTCTCTTGTTGACAACCTATTTCTGAATTTTGGTTTTTATCTAATGGGAGATCTTTCTTTATTTATGTTAAATTGTCGTTACTTTTATATTAGAGCTTATTTCTGCTATCTTATATCATACATTATATTTATTGTAAGTTTTTACTTCTCCTCACTTTGTTTGCCTGCCCTAACAGCACTTCGCTGATCTGACTACTCTTCCGTTTCTGTTCAACTAGTAGTTATTCCTCTCATAACAAGACTCACCTTGTTGACTTTTTCCTCTCAGTTTCTAAAAGTTCTTAGAGCATGTGCCTTGCTTTCAAATTGGTAATACTATGGCCTGCTTTCATTTCCCAGCAGTCTTTCCCTCTCATTGGAGTTTTAGTTCTGAATTTTCATGGATATACTATTTTACCTTATTTTTAGTTATTGCTGATCTACTGAGGTGTTTTCTTAACCTGACTTTCTATAAGTAACCGCCAAGATTTGTGTCAACTTTTTTGGGTGCCGTTCTTCCAAAAGTGCCTGAAAGTGGAGAATTGTTCTTTATTTCAGTTTTGGCTTCTTGTTCATATGTTGATGATATACTTATTTCACTTTTCTTTTAAATGATAGTGCAACTCGGTATGAAATTAATTGCAGGTAGGTTCAAGGTTCTTTTTTATTTATTGTCAGCAGTATGCAAATAATTTTCTGTGCCTTTTTCATTTACTGTATTCTTTTGGTATGTACAATATTTTTGCTCCCTGGATGCTTTCAGAGTTTTCTACTTGTAGTATGATATTTTTAATATTTTACTAAACTCTGTGTGTGTGTGTCTTACCCTATCCTGTTGGGTATTTTATAAACTCTTTCAATTGGAGATTTTAAGACTTTAATTCTGAAAAATTATCTGACATCATTTTTCAGGTATTTTTACCTTTCATTATATTCCCTTCTTCTGCTCCTGTGGCGGGTTTTTAAAATAGGTATAAAAACACGTACTTCATTCCTATCTTTCTTTTCCCTCTTTCATTCATTATTTCCATCTCTTTGTCCCAGATGTGTTTGGAAGAATTTTTTGACATGATGTATCAGTCAATAGTGCATTTCCTCTCTGGAAACATTCTTCTATTCAGTACCTCCATGGAGTTCTTTATTTTAATAATTAACACATATTTTTCACATCCGGTGTTTCTACTTGGTTCTTCTTCTTCTTCTTCTTCTTTTTTTTAATTACAACTGCTTTTCATTTTGTTTTATATTTCCACTCTTTTTATCTCTGTAAAGGCAATTATTATGCTTAAGTTATGTTATTATTCTGTCTGGTCCATTAATTCTGTGTTCTGTGGTGTAGATTACTCAGTTTATTTCTCTTTCATAATGCTTGGATCTCATAGATGTTTATTTTACAGATAATCACAATGTATACACAGAGGCTCATATACCCTTGGGATTTTTCATTTTATCAGTTATTTTTATTTTTATCTTCAGTCATTATCAATTATTATCAGTTATGATTACCTTGCCTGGTGTTACATATTTGGGGGCAGGCAAAAGCCCAGGATCCTCATATTCTTATAGATGAGTTTAAGGAGCAAATTTGAGGTTGCATCTCAGGGAGTATAGTTTATGATGTTTGTAATCTTGGCTGCTTGCTTTGCCCTGTTCATTTTACCTAACCTATGAACTACATATATTTTCCTTCAGGAAATGGAATTTATGGAATGAGGTTTGAGAAGATAATGGTGCACCAACAGCCTGGTCTTTGTTATATATTTTCAACCCAGCTAGTCTTCAATATTCTTCAGAAGTTAATCTTGTTTTCAAATAATTCTGGTTGGCTTTGCTGTTTCTTGACCTTCTATGTGAACAGGTTAGGCATTTATTATCCCAAGGTCAAATAAGAAAGAAAAAAGGACACAGCTAGAGTACTTTCTCTCAGAAAGCTCCTGCCTATGGTGTCTTGCTGTCTTTGTTTCTATGGTGATAATATCCTCCACCTAGACACCCAACCTTCTGTATCTCTGAATGTTTCTACTAGACTTTGTATTTAGTTCTGATTATAAAACAAAACAAAAAAAAAATCAACTGCCCTTTTGCCTTTGCTCATAACCAGAATTGAGCCCCATATCCAGAAATCATATGTGAAATTCAGGGATTTAAAAAACTTTCTTTTGCTTATCTCCTACCATTAATTTTCCTGTCTTTGTGTTTATTTATTTTTACAAATATACCGAAAGCCAAGATTATATTGAATTGGTTAAAACAAGATTAAAAAAAATAGTTGGTATTCTAAAGGCCATTTGTAATTAAATTTGAAAGTAGAAATAATGGGAAGTCAGTTGCCATCACTAGGATCAAAGAGACAAGGGAGGAAGGAAATTACTGGAACCCCGTGAGAATTGGAAACATGGAAGAGGGACCACCAAGGGGGAAAGTACCATCATGAAGGGATATAGTTTCTGCCAGAATATCTGCACTGAATTAGGGAGGGAATGAGGAAATGATGCACCTCTACTCTCCCTTTTCTACACTCCTGTCTCCTACCAATACCAACTCTTAGCTGAACCCAAATAGAAACCAAAATGGAAAAGGAGTCTGGAGAAATAGTCCACAGAAGCAACGTTTTAGAACTTGGGACAGGTCAGAGCAACTTGAAAAATATATGTGGGAAGGGAGTAAACTTAGTATTACCAGCATTCCAGCCTCTCTGCACTTCTATTCCACCATCATTACTTTGCACCTTTCAAAATAAACTGTTGCATTGGAGAATTCTGGTAACTTTGTCATAGATACTCTTTACCCACCGCCCCCCTTGTCTCCCTGGAAAATGTCTTTTTGTCCTATAACACTTCCCTCTATCAGCAGCACCTCAATGAAAATCTCCCTTATCCCATTCCTGACGTCATTGATCTCACGTATTTACTACTTACTTTCATTACAACAATTTTCACCTTTGCCTTAATGAATTATTGACTTTTTATTCTTTTTTTCATCTCCTCCAGAACATCCTTTGTCATCCTTATGTCCCTGGGGGCCTTGAATTATTACTGGCAGATGATGAATGCCCAGAAAATTTTTGATAAATGAATAAAAGAGAAAACGAGTGGGTTTGAGAGAGTATCAGCTCCCCAAGAAAAGGAAAGGGTGAGTAAGTGGATCACAAGCACACAGGAAATTGAAAAATAAATAATAGTATATAATTGAGGACAACTTAGAAAACTTAAAGTCAAGAATGAAACCCAGAATTGGGCTAAAACTTAAGTGAAAACAGAATTCCACAAAACAAAAAAAATAAACACAAAAAATCCAAAATATACATTTAAAAATGAAAGCTATCCAAATAAAATAAAGTTCACAAGCATTCTCTGTAATTGGCACGAAAAAACATCTAATTAAAAATGGCTTTTATTAAAAGGGGAGTATGTCAAAGGGGAGACAAACCATGAGAGATGATGGACTCTGAAAAACAAACTGAGGGTTCTAGAGGGGAGGGGGGGAGGGGGATGGGTTATCCTGGTGATGGGTATTGAGGAGGGCACGTTCTGCATGGAGCACTGGGTGTTATGAACAAACAATGAATCATGGAACACTGCACCAAAAACTAATGATGTAATATATGGTGATTAACATAACAATAAAAAATTTTAAAAAAATGGCTTTTATTAAGGTGCTGAGAAAAGGATTTTAAAGTCAATTCATTTGGTTCTTTGGTTTCAGCAAATTTTTTTCATTATATTTTCTAAATTGAGGGTAGAGTGAGGTTGGCACCATTTCAAAAATTTGTACCCATATTTTGTCTTAGCAGCCAAACAAAGTTTACATTTAAACTTGGTATTTATCTATAGTTAATAGGGAGGAAAGAACATATGCTGTTGTTTAAGGACTCTAGTGAATAATTTTCCCTTATTTCTAAAAATATAATTGATATTTAAAGACTGACCCACTCATCTAAAGTTTAGATAACTCAAGGCAGATTTTAGAAGTATTTCTTCACACTCAAGATTATTAAATATGAAAGAACATATGTCCATTGAAAATTCATAGTACTCATTTTACTAAAATTCATTTTATGTAGTCCAGCCAAGACAGTACAACACTTCACTAATTTGATAGTAGTTTATTTAAATAGCTACTGGTTTCTGCACAGGAAAGAAAGAGAGAGGGGAGGAGAGAGAGAGAGAACAAAGAAAGAAAAATTAAAGAAAGAATGAGTTTTAATAGGTTTTATTATTATTCAGGTATGGTAACGCCAACAAGTAAGACTGCTGACATTGAAAAGAAAGTCTGTTACTCTTGAATCCCAGGAGAGGAGGCATGCCACACCACAGGAGAGCTACACAGGGAAGCACTGGGTCGGTCAGGAGGCAGAGACAGGTGGCAGGGTAAACAGATTTAGGATTGGCTAGTCTGAACAATTTCAGTGTGCATTTCTGGGTAGGGACTGTTCATAGTTGTCTGGCACCTGGCCCTGGGATGATAAGGGAAAGTGGATAGACCTGCAAATATTGAGAGCCTGATAAAAAACACTGTTGGGGATACAGGCTCTGGATTGGTTGGTTTGCTTTTGAAAGGCATGCTCTGGATGGGTCATTTACTGTCTCTAGGAATTGCTTAATCTTGGGATCAGCTGACCCCCTCCAGGGTCCACAAGGCCCCAGATCAAAGCATCAGAATAGAGAAAATAAGAAGGAAGGAATCAAGAAAGGAAGGAGTTTTTGTTTTGTAATTCAATCAGTGCCTAGAATATGAGAAACTATAAATTGATATCCAAGTTGGAGAAATGATTTCTGTCATTCTTTTTCACTTTGTTCCTATAAATAGCAGTGGTGTGTGGTATTAAGAGCTCTGACTTTGGACTCAGAGGAACTGGGTGAAAATTCTGACGTTTAATGCTAGCATTGTGATTTTTCTGTGAGCTTTATATTCCTATAATGTAAAGATAAAAGTAAGGGTTGTACAATTTGAAGGTAATAATGTGTACACAGTGTATTAAATAAATGCTAGCTGCTTTTCTTTTAATTACTATTGCCTAATACTCACTGTTAATGTCCACCTGATACAGAAGATGAAATCATGTGTTAGCTTTTCAAGTGATGCTACATTATTACACATCAAAGGGTAGTATATGTCTTACATTGCACCTAAAAATGTTTTAATATGTCTTACATATGAAGGGAGGGAGAGAGGAAAGCAGGGAGGATGGAAAGAAGGTAGGAAGAAAGGAAGGAAGGAAGGAAGGAAGGAAGGAAGGAAGGAAGGAAGGAAGGAAGGGATTTTGTGAATGAAAAAAAGAAGAGCAATTGAGTAAACATTTCTTTTAGAATTCTGAGGAACAGCTAATGAAAATGTGTACTTTTTTGTCCATAAACATTTAATCAAGTTGTCACCAAATAAAAATAATAGTAAGTAATTTAGTATAGAATGTTTTGGCATAGAAAATCTCAAATACTATTATATTTGTAATTTAAAGTACAAGATTCTCTGAGCCATGAATTCATAGAAATCGATTTGCAAACTTCAATTAATGACCTTGGTTATTTGTCAATAAGAAGAGAGGGAGAGGTTATGTGAGTGCAAGTAAATTAACCTTTCATTCCATACTCTACTGACTTCTTCCACACTGACAAGTAATCAAGATTGTTTGACAGAAACAGCAAGTTGTTTAGCTTCTCAGCTCTCCTGCCACTAAAATATGATGTCAGATAATTTGTTCCTGTTTAGTTCTAGCTTGATTACTTCTGGTTCCTTGAGATTTGAATTGATGAAGTTTTACTTTAGTTACATGGCAGTGTTAATAAATGCTGTCATGTTTATTAATGAGATGCCAAAATTGTATTGTTATATTTAGAGGACAGAGTCAAGTTCATGTAACTTAAAGTAGTTGAATGTGATAAAAGGTTAATTAGACTTCATGACCTGTTTAGAATATGTCTTAGGTCTCAATATCAAGATAACTTTCAATGCAAAATACCAAAACCCAGAATTAATTTATAAGATAACTATATAAAGCCTGTCTTTTAAAAAGTAAATAATTCTAACAGCTCCTGAAGAAATTTTCTGGATTTAAAAACAAAAATTAAAAAACAAAAAACAAAAGCAAAGCAAAAGATCTACCAAAGTCATCCATGGTGATATTTCCCTTGATCTAATTGTGAATATATTAAACAAATATTTTACACACACTATATTCCCAAGATTTCAAGTAGTTTCTATTGAAGGAAGAATCTTTAGTGAAATCCTTGCTACAGATTACTCAAGGTGCATAACATGGGGTTTTAAAATGCAATGGAATCAGTGAATAGCAGAATATGTGCTGCAGAAAATTTCTCATTCATCATTACTCATTTTTGGCTAGAGATAAAAAGATTATTATCCTGGAAGACAAGGCAGAACAACATCCAATTACTAATGACAGTTTTCATAGATAAAAATAATCCCACATAACTGAAGTTTCTGCCATATTGAAATCATAAAATAAATTTTTTTTCATCAAATGAAAGACGTCCCTGGGAACATTAAGAATTTTTTTTTTCATTTTTCAGGCAAACAAAATGCAAGATAAATCCATACCTAGACATATCTGGGTGGAATTTTTCAAACTTCTATGACAAAAATATCCAATGGGCTTCTAGTTTTTAAAAAGTATTAGATTAATTTTGAAAAATCAGATTTGGAAACAAAATGAGATCAGAATATTCAGGACAGAAAGTTATACATAGGTTATAGTGATAATTAACATCCAAAAATTTCTTACCTTTATCGGATATAGAGAAATTACTTTAAAAAGGTCTACACCATTTTTATTGAATAGAAGACACTGTGGGCTTCCTAATGTTACCATTCTGACTTGATAGATTTAGAAGAATAACCACCTACTTAAAAATAATAGCAGACATGTGAAAACTTCTGTGAATAAGAGATTTCTTTCTCATATAATTGAGCACTCTCCTTTTACTGAAATCTCCACAATAATAGTGTAGATTGTTGTGTATCATGTGAATTTCTCCTTGAGTGAGATTTGGTAGTTTAGTCCTTTAAAAAATTTGTTCATTTCATTTAGGTTGTTGAATTTATGGCCCTAGATTGCTGATAGTATTCCTTTGTTCTTTAAATATCTCTAGGATCTGTAGTGATGTCTCTTCATTTATTCCTGATATTTGTAATTTGTATTTTTCTCTCTGCTTTTTTCTTGGGCAGTCTAGTGAGAAATGTATCAACTTTATTGAACTTTTCAAAGCACCAACCTTTTGTTTGATGGCTTCTCTTTTTTCTATTCTCAGTTTCATTGATTTCTACTCTTATTTTTATTATCTTTCCTTCTCTTTGCTTTTGGTAATTTGTCCTTCTATATTTAGCTTTTTTTTAAGGAGGAAGCTTACTTAGATCATTCTTTTGAGATATTTTCTTTTTCTACTTTAAGTATTAAATGCTATAAACTTCCCTCTAAGAACTGCTCTAGCTATATTATCAAAATTTTTTAAAGATTTATTTATTTATTTGAGAGGGAGAGAGAGTGAGTGGAGGGGAGGGTTAGGGGGAGAGAATCTCAAGCAGAGTCCACACTGAGTGCAGAGCCCTAAGTGGGGCTCCATCTCACAACCCTGAGATCATGACCTGAGCCAAAACCAAGAGTCAGATGCTTAACCTACTGCACCACCTAGGCACCCCTATATCATCAAATTTTTGATGTTGTCTTTTCATTTTCATTCAATTCAAAATATTTTCTAACTTTCCTTGTGACTTTTGAAACATTGATTATTGAGAAATATGGCGTTTATTTTTCAAATATTTAGAGATTTTCTAGATATCTTTCTGTAATTTATTTCTAGTTTAATTCCATGATAGCAACCATACAGAGATAAGAGAGACTCCTTCCTAATTTGTGGGCTGGGTATTGAGGCTGATGATGCCACACACACCAAAAGAATTTGGAAGAAAATTTATTACTCACAAAAGGAATTCATGGAAGAGCAGGTCACATGCAATCTGGTTCATAATGGCAAGAGCATAAAGGGATTTGTGGTGTGATGGCTTGGTTTTGGCTCTAGCTAAGAGGTGGTTTTGGGGTGAGGGTTTCTTCCTGTCCAAGGTTTGTGTGTTTTGAACTTTCTGTGGGCGCTAAGAGGACTAATGGACTTTTTTTTTTTTTTTTTTTGTATTAGCTTCCCCATATATGGGGCAATGGTGAAAGGGAAGGTATGTGGCTTGAAAACTGTCAGTGGTCAAAGATCAAAAATGGAGTCAGACCTCTTATTACAATTCACCCCAATGTTAATTGATGATGGAAATGTTCCATGTCTCATTCAATTGAATTTGAATTTGTTTAGGCATAATTTTAGAATTCATATGCTTATGTGGCAAACTACAATGAAAATGAGGAAACCTTGGATAGACACGTGTATTCAAATGTTTTAGGCAGTTGTTGAGAGCCAAGAAAAAGTGTTGGCCGGTGTCTGGAGTATTTGCTCACAAAACTGGGTGGTATTATTAACAAACTTACCTTGTTGTTTTATTTTTTGGGTTATTTGAGCATCTTTTCCCATAATGCCTATCCACATGTAGCCAGAGGTACCTTTAAGGAAGCAGGCTGGCCAGTAGCTAGGCTCAGGCTAGCAATTATCAGCAACTGAGGTCACCAGGAAGCATTGCCCCTTACTGAGGGCATCCAAAGGATTGGCAGTTTGTTGCATGTGTTTAGAGGGGATTTTGGATATTTCCTGGTTAGTATTAATGGTGTGTATTTTCTGACTGGAATATGGGTACCTAGGGCAGTGTCAATGACCCACAAGACAGTAAGTAGGGCAAACATAATATGCAGGATTATAGTTGTTTTGTATTTACTAAGGTTGAAAAAAACAAACAAACATGGGAGAGCCCAAAAGCTAAATTGGTTGATATATTGTTCAGTTCCTTTGTATCCTAATTGGTTTTCTGTGTATTTATTGATTAATGAGAAGGATGTTGAAGTTTTCGACAATAATTGTGTCTTTCTCTCCTCCTTTTTTCAAGTTTTAGAAATATTTGCTCTTTGTATTTTAAAGTTACGGTGTTAGATGTATACATACTTAGAATGGTTATACCTTTTTGGCAAGTTGAACCTTTTATCATTATGTGATATTATTCTTTATTCATCGTAATGTTTCTTGTTCTTAAATCTACTTTGATATTATGTTAGGGTGTATGTGTTGACAATTATTTTGCTTGGTGTTTTCTGAGGTCTGGGAACTGTGGTTAGTTTCTTGATTATTTTGGAAAATTCTCAACTGTCATCTCTTCAGATAATTTTGTCTACCCCGTTCTGTCTCTTCTTTTGCAATTCAAGTAACAAGGTGTTAGGACATTGTATATTGTCCCACAGTACTTACATACTGTTTTTTTTTTCCATTTTTAAAAAATTTCTATTGACATTTTCAAATTCACTAATTATTTCCTTGGCTTCATGAAACCTACTAAAGAGTCTACTGATGGCATTCTTCATCTTTGTTACTATGAGTTCCATTTCAATTATTTAGATCTTTTAACATATTAATCATAGATATTTTAAATTCCTTGTCCAATATTTCAAACATTGGGATCATATGAGTCTGGTTGTGTGTATTGCTTTATCTCTTGACATTGTGTTTCTTTTTTTCCTTGATTCTTTGTATGTCTTCTAATATTTGGTAGAAAGCTGAACATTTGTTTTAAGACAATAGAAACTGAGATAATTAGTATTTATGGCTAGAAAAGGGCATATCTTTTTTTTTTTTTGCCAGGGCTTTATTATAAACAGTGAGTTAATCTAGTTAAAATTTGAGTTAGTTTTGGGTTTTTTTGTTGCTGTAGTTATCCTAGTGAACCACAGTTTTCACATTCCTATAGTATAAACTTGCATGTAAAATGTAGGTTGGTTGGCCAGATGTTTTGTTTTGTTTTCAGTGTTTCCTCCCTCAACTTTAGGTATTCCCTCTGTACTTGTCCCTCAGAGAAGACCTATCTCCTTGCTCTTGATACTTTTCCAATAGTATCTTACATGGTGTGCATGTACCACAGCCAAACAAGTGTTTACTTCCCATCTTTCCCTGCAGACTTTCCTCTTCCCTTGGGTTTCAAGTTAATTGTTTGACTTACAACCCCTGCTTTCTCAGTTTCAGTAGGAGTTTAAATTTTTCAGATTATTAAACTTCTATTATAAGAATAGGAATGTTTCAGCATTTTAAGAGTGAGCCAGAAGTCAAACATATTTTTAAAAATTGAATATATTTCCTAAATCTCTGATAAAAAACTTACCATATTTTTTGAGATACAATCCAAATAGTATAAACCTTCTAAATAATATGTCCTGAGTCTAGAATTTATATCATGACTCTGGGTATCACTTAAGTCCATGAGAAGTACTTTTTCTTTTTTAAAAGTTTTTTATTTGAGTACAGTTAGCATACACTGTTACATTAGTTTCAGCTGTACAACATAGTGACTCAACAAGTTTATACATTATGCTGTGCTCACTACAAGTGTAGCTCCCATCTGTTACCATACAATGCTATGACCATATCATTGACTATATTCCTTATGCTGTGCCTTCTTAGTTATTCCATAGCTGGAAGCTTGTATCTCCCACTCCCCTTCACCCATTTTGCTTATCCTTCTACCCCTCTGGCAACCTTATTCTCTGTGTTTATAAGTCTGATTCTGCTTTTTGTTTATTTACTCATTTTTTTTAGAGTCTATATATGAATGAAATCATATGGTATTTATCTTTTTCACTCTAAGGAAAATGTGGTGTACGCGCACACAAATGCATGCACACACACACACACACACAGGAATATTACACAGCCATAAAAAGGATGAAATTGTGCCATTTACACCATCATGGATGGACCTAGAGAGTATTAAGCTGAGAGAACTTTTCTTAATGATTCTTTTTTCTGAATTTATTTGGTACCACACTGAAAAAAGACAATGAATGTCCTACCAGAATTCTATGCTATTCTATTCTATTCTATTCTACTCTCTATTCTAGTCTATTCTATTCTATTTTTAGAGAGAGAGTGTGTGTGCAAGCTGGGGGGAGGGGCAGAGGGAGAGGGAGAGAGAGAATCTCAAGCAGGCTCCACACTCAGCACGGAGCCAGATACGGGGCTCGATCTCATGACCCTGAGATCATGACCTGAGCCGAAATCAAGAGTAGAATGCTTAACTGACTGAGCCACCCAGTTCCCCCAGAATTTTATTTTAATTTAACCAATAGTGAAACTATATTCTGTGAGTGGCTCTGTGAAAGTTGGCAGTTCTGGTAAGGAGTTGATATTTAGTTATTTTCTAAACATAATAGAGACTTAAACTAAAATGTATTTATTTTCCTATCATCATAGATAAGATGAGTACTGAATAAGTGGTTTACCAAAGCTCATCTAAATACTTGGTAAGATGCACTTCAGTGAGAAAGCTTATATTTTTCAGGTTACATGTGGGGATCTCCTCTGCCAGCAGCAACTTTGAGACCCAGAACCATGTCTTTATCAACTCCTTCAACATCAAATGCACATGACACACAGTGGTGGGACCTTGAGCCCATGTACAGGTTAGCCAAAATCATTGCTCTAGTCTGAGTTAGAACTGGCACTTGACCCCACTGAACCAATCATTCATTATCTCAGTTCCTGAAATTTGGAATTGGATTGCTGGGATTCTCCTCAGCTGACAAGTGGCTCTGGATCTTGGAGCATATGTATTATGTCTCTTCGAAGAAATAGGTAGGATAGTTTATTAACAGACAGTATTGTTTTTCCTAAGTTCACTTAAAAGGAAATTTTCTCATGCTTTTAGAAACCAGAAGGGGTGTTTTACTAATGTGTTAATGTTCTTTGTCATAGCAGTCTAGGATTATAAATCAATGCTGCAAAAGTAAACTATGAGACAATGTGTATGAAAAGAAAAAGAAATAGATTTTAACTGATGAAATCCTAAGAGGTTATTAAAAATAAGAGAAAGAGAGGTAGAAAGGGGGACATCCTTTAAAAGAAAATGTAATAGATAATACAGAGGGCTGTTATTGTCCCACTTCTATTTGTCTAGCCATCCTAAACCTCTTGATGGGCACATCTACTCTTAAAGCTCTCGGGGAAAACACTGAGATTATTTAAGTCTCTTCTTACTCCATTCACCTATTCACATTTTAGAGGCTATAACAATTGGCTATGATTGAAATCCTTCCAGGCTACACGAACAATAACCAAATACAATGACAGTGTACATAATGGGCATAAAAGAAACATCATTGTTAAGTTTTCATGTGATTTGAATTGAGATGTTAATTCTAATCATCTGCTTTTATAAAAGGTTTGTTTGGATCTTTTTTTGTCTGTTTTTTCTTCCCCCAGTGAATGTTGTTTTCTTTTCATTACTGTGCATGTTTTATGAGTTGTGATTTATTTGTGTGTGTTAGATTTGATTTATTTCTGTGATTAAAAAATGAGGTTTGGGATATAAAATCTGTGCTCTGTGTTGTCAGTTCCCCCACCAATCTTTGATGACCTTGACCAAACGGAGGTCTAATGGTATTCACTTATGTTCTGCTATCACTTGTAATTTGGTACCACTCTGTTTTATTCTAGAGGCAGAACAATTCTTATTCTTTATTGTCTACCTGATATTTTGCAGTTTCTATTCCTCAGCATCAACATTCTACTAAGATGACTGGTTCGAGGCAATGAAAGGACAAAAATACTCCAGCTTTCTGAAATTATTTATGTACAGGTAAGATAAAGAGATAAAAGACAAACTTGACAGCCAAGGCACATTATTTGTTTTTAATGATCCACTGTTATTTTTCTGTATCTTTAACTCATGTACTTATCCTTCTAGCCAGAAGTAAAGGAGTCACTCACAAGGAAAGTGTGAAATGAAATATGCAGCATCAAGTCCTCTTGGTAAATCCATCAAAGATTAGGAGAGGGCAATTTCAAGAAAATTTGCATGTAAGCAGAAACAGTCCTGTTGGAGAGACAGTCATATATGTGTTTGTGTAGAGTCTGTGTGTATGATAATTAATATCCACAGGAAGATGAAAGTAGGAAAGATATTTTTGTTTTCTCAAATCTATTTTAAGAAAAGAGAGTCCCCAGAAATCCATGTCTATGGTGAGTATCAGGATTTGTGAGCCTAAGGTCTCAGTGGCTCTAACTTTCTAAGCTCAGAGAAGGAGGCTGCAGAACTAGGAGAGAAGCCAGCAGCAGGCAGAGTAGAGAAACCCAAGAAGTAGAGAAAACCCAAGAAGTCACATGCAAACATACACATCCACACTTCTTTTCTACATCTATTTCTAGCTGTCCTTTACACTTCTAGCTTCAAAAGTCAGGACACCAAAACCAGATAAAGACATTAAAAGAAGGGAAAATAAATAAATAAAATCTTAAAAAAAAAAAAGGAAAACTACAGCTAATAGCTATAGAAAAGTAACAGCTCTCATGAATAAAGTTGCAAAAATCCTCAACAAAAGATTAACAATGTAAATCCAGCAATGTATAAAATAATTATACACCATGACCAAGTGGGATTTATTCCAGGTAGGCCAGGCTGACTCAACATTTGAAAATCAAGTAATTTAATTCATCACACCAAGTTAAAGAAGAAACTTCATATGTCATATCAATAATGCAGAAAAATCATTTGACAAAATTCAAAATCCATTCAAGATAAAAGTCTCAGCAAACTTGGAATAGAGGGGAGCTCCCTCAACTTGACAAAAAAAATATACAAAAAACATACATGTACAAATATACAAAAAACATATACAAAATATAAAAGAAATATACAAAAATCAACATACCTAATGGTGAAAAACCAGATGCTTTCTCCCAAAGATCTACGATGATGCAAGGAAACTCCCTCTGAACACTTGCATTCAACACTCTTAAAAATCCTAGCTAATCTAAGGAAATAAAGTATGTAGATTGAGAAGGAACAAATAAAATGGTCTTTTTTTTTCCATAAATGACATGATTGTCTATGTAGAAATCCCAAAGAACCAACAAAAACTCTTCTGGAACTACTAAGCATTTATAGCAAGTTTACACGATACAAGGTTAGTATAGAAAAGTCAATTGCTTATACCAGCAAAGAACAATCAAAATTTGAAATTTAAAAACACAATCTCATTTACATTAGTACCAAAAACAATGAAATAATTAGATGCAAAACTAACAAAATATACAAGGACCTATAGAAAGAAAGCTACAAAACTCTGATGAAAGAAACCAAAGAAGATCTGAATAAGTGGAGACACAGTCTATTTTTATGAGTAGGAAAACTCAATATTGTTAACATTTTAGTTCTTCCAAACTTGACCTATAGATTCAATACAATTCTCAAAATTTAGCAAGTTCTTTTGTGGATATTAATAAACTGATTCTAAAGTTTATATGGAAAGTCAAAGGACTTTGACAACGCAGTGCTAGTGAAGAACCAAGTCAGGGGACTGACACCAACCAACTTTAGGGCTTAATATATAGCTCCAACAACAAATACAATGTGGTATTAGTGAACAAATAGACAAATAGATCAATGAAACAGAATAGAGAGGCCAGGGAGACTTTTAGGTTAGTGGAACTACTCTCTATGAAACCATAATGGCGGATACATGACATTACGCATTTGGCAAAACCCATAAAACTGTACAAAGGTGAACCTTGATGCAAACTGTGCACTTTAAGAATTGAAATAATGGATTGATATTATTTAATTAATTGTAGCAAATGTACCACACTGATGGAATACAATAATAATAGAAGAAATTGTGGTGGGGGGGACATATGGCAACTCTATATTACCTGCTCAGGTTTTTTCCTATAAATCTAACACTGTTCTTAAAAATATAGCCTATTAATTTAAAAAAAATGTGAGGGCATAAACCAGAAATGTGGGGGTTGTTCTTAATACCTTTCTCTCCATATTCACTCTGCATCCAGTCAATCCAAGGATTCAATGTCCTAAATTACTTTCAGATTCATTTGCTTTTCTTTTTAACTCTGTTGCCATTTTCTGACACAGATCATCATCACAGATCTTCCCAGCTGGTCCTACTTGCGTCCTGTGTTCAGTGTTTCAGTTCATTCTTAAAAATGTTGGCAGAGTGGTATTTCTTTAAGACAAAACATACCATGTCACTACGCTGCTTAAAACTCTTTTTTTAAACTCCTCTTTTAATTTAAATTCAATTATCCAACATATAGTACATCATTAGTTAGATGTAGTGTTCAGTGATTCATCAGTTGCATATAATACCCAGTGCTCATCATATTGCATGCCCTCCTTAATGCCCATCACCCAGTTACCCCATCCCCCCACCTGCCTCCCCTTCTGCAACTCTCAGTTTGTTACCCAGAATCAAGAATCTCTCATGGTTTGTCTCCCTCTCAGATTTCTTTCCATTCAGTTTTCCCCTCCCTTCCTCTATGATCCTCTGTGCTATTTCTTATATTATCATATGGTTTCATTCATATGTGGAATAAACTGCTTAAAACTCTTCACTGGATTTCTATTTCCAACCTTCTTTCCATATCTTATAAGAACCTTTATCATCTAGACATTATTTATCTTTCAGTTATTTTCTCTGACTACATTCTTTCTTGCCATCTAGACTTGACTTATACTGAACTTTGCACAGTTCTACCAGTGCTATACTCTTTATGGTCTTCAGTCTTAATATCTGATGATCCCACTGCTTGAATACTTCCCTTGCCATTTTTTTTTTTGGCCTACTTTATGTTTTATCCTTTGGAATTTAGCTGAAATATTACACCACCTAGGAATCTTTCTACTCCTCACAAACTGAGCTAAATATTCCTCCTAAGTTACCTCAGATTTTCCTTAATGTGATATGCAAACTTCTTGCTTTCTTCATTACCTCTGGGAAGACAGAGGCACATTTACATTTTGCATTGAGGTCTTCCCAGAATCTGCAGTATAACAAACTCTCCATTACATACTTTTAAAAAACAAAAAACAAACCACTTGGAATCAGCCCCAGTAATGTCTCACAGTTGAATTCATGTCATTAATGAAAAGATAGCCCCCAAATCCACACACACACACACACACACACACACACACACACACACACACACGTATACACATATATATGTTAATTGGATGAGTCTAATGGAAGAAAAGTAATGTGAGTGAGGAGAATTGGATCAAGGATTATAATACTAAATTCTTATGATTTCCCAGGATATTCCTGATATCTTGGTTTTATTGAGATATAATTCACATAATATATAATTCACTCATTTAGATTATACAACTCAGTGGTTCTTAGTATATTCAGAGTTGTGCAATGATGACTGGAATCAGTTGTAGTACATTTTTTTTTATGATTTCTGTTTTTATTTAATTCCAGTATAGTTGACATACTTTGTTACATAATTTTTAGGTATATAATACAGTGATTCAACAATTCTATATATGACTCCATGCTCATCAAGATAAGTGTGCTCTTCATCCCCATCACCCATTTCAGCTCCTGTCTCCTCTCTGGTAACTAGCCATCAGTCTGTTCTCTATAGTTAAGAATGTTTTTTCATTTGTCTTTTTTCCTTTTGCACTACCACCCTTTCGCCTCACGCCTCAATCTGTCATGTCCCCAAGCCCTAGGCAACCACTGACTTACTTTCTGTCTTTATAGATGTGCCTATCTTGGACATTTCATATAAATGGAATCATGTAATATGTGGTCCTTTGTGCCTGGCTTCTTTCACTTGGCATATTGTTTGCAAGTTTCCTCCATGTCTTCAAGTAACTTTTGATAGTTTTAGCTATGGATCTTGGAAATTTTCAAAAACAGAGTAAGCCAAAACATATCCAAATCTAACCTAATCCATTATTTGAAACAATTTTAAATATTGTAATTGACATTGATCCTATTGGCCAGTGTACATTTTACCAAATGTATTTTATATGAGAAAATTTAGGGTTTATTACCAGTTATGAAGAACTTTATTCTTTAGACTAGCTTGTCATTTGGGGCTTTGCAAAGGTACATTATATGCTATAAATAGGATGCATGTTTTTCTTCATTGGAGTTTACTTCACTGCACCATGGAATAGAATAATAATAACAAATAGGTTGAGTCTGTAAATATATCTGTAGTTACTGAAACTGACTATTTAAATGTATGTCTCAGGAATATCATTTGACTGAACCTTACTCCCTTATAGAAAGAATTCAGCAGATCCTTTCAGATCCTTCTGAAAACATAAAGGCTCTCTCTGTTTGACACAATTTGGTATTTCTTCTTCCAACAGATGGTGATGAAAACGTAGGGAATGGCTTTAAAATACTGATGAAATACACATTTATACTTTAGAGCACTTGTGAACAGTTGATTTACTGCTGATAAAAAAATATTAACAGCTCCAGTTTGCTTCATTATGTGTGCAATAAAGTAGCTAATGTTCTTTTCCTTCCTTTTGTAGAAATGGTAAATGAAGATTTGCATTCAGAGTGGAGCTTCCTCTTGGGGAAGCAATAGAAGCCTAGGCTGACATTCCCTAAGCCCCAAACCTTGTTAAAAGTGGTTTCAGTCCTGGGGACCTAATGCATTGATTGCTTCCCTAGAAGGAGTCTCCTTGCTTGCTCCATTTGGTCCTATTATGGAAGGTCTAATTACATCTATTATGCTGTTCAGTTTCACAGAAGGTTGGGGAAGGAAATTAGGGGTATTAGGGAATGGGATTAGGGGGTGTGTAACACACACACACACACACACACACACACAGACATTGTGGGTTTTAAGAAATGAACTGGTGACCAAACCAGAGTATTTGTGAGATCATATCTAAACTATCAAGTGTGTTACTGTAACAAGACAAAATGGAGATAGTTCCAATGATTGCTCAGGCAACAGGGAACCAATTACACTGTCAAAATCTGAGATACTGAAGCTTAAAAGCCCCAGAGGACTTTTTTGCAACTTTTTTTTTTGTCATCAGTAAAAGGACAAGTAACACTTTTTTTTTTATCCTGTTGTAAAGTGTCACTTACATTCTGAGCTCCCCAAAACCTTTCTGAGCACATTCTTTGCCTGCATAGTACAAACAGTATATGCTTATGCTATGCTTTTGTATACCTCGATGAAGACTGTTATCATGGCCTAATAGAGCTCTAATAGAGCTCAGAATGCAAAGGGGATGGGGTAGAAGGGAGGCTCATTATTTTTTAAATGGCTTCACTTTTCCCATAGGAATCCTATAGATCCCACTTAGCAGAAGCTCATTCTAGCACTGATTAAGTGGGAAATACACAGAATCTCAAAAGGTCAGACCTATAATCAGCTGTCCTCAGGGGTTGATATGGAAAACTTCTTAATCCAACTTGAATTTATTGCCATCTTACAACGAAGTGCAGCAGATGATATGACATTAAAAAAGAAAGACATATATATATCTTATATATTTATATATATGCAACATTCAGATATGTGTGTATATGTGTGTGTGTGTGTAATGGAAGACTGCCTACCTAAACTCACAGTAATGTGGTTTACCTGAATTATTTGATTTCTTAGGCAGTCTTCCCTATAGTGTTTTTACTTTATTTATGTTACTGATTTGTTTTATATTCCTAGAGACTTTGAAATTATGACAAATTAAGTTTACGTGGAAATAGCTTTGTGTTTGTAAGAAACAATTCACGAATTATAGACTCTAAAGGCATATGACTAAAAAAAAGTATGTAGAAGAAACAGGATAATAGAAAAAGAAGAAAACAAACACAATTCTTAATGTGTTTCCAAACGGTGTGCAAGCCTGTGATAAACACTTCTTTGTGGGAAGAATATACTTGTGGAACCGTATGGCTTAAGCTGGACACAGCTTGGTTTCTTGTCTCTTGAAATGCATTTTTACTTATTTTAGTGAAGAATTATTAGTCAATATTTCATTAAAAAATAACTTTGGTCAAAAGCTGAAGGATTTTTGCTCATCACACCTTAAAATGGCATCTCTGTTTATGTCCTCACATAAATTTATAGTCATTTCTATCACCTTTATGCTGAAAGCAGCACCCACATACAGAATGTTAAATCAGTCTTGAACCTTTGTACTTGCTTATCTGCGTGGAAGAAAATAGATTGTTCTCCTCTCCTCTCCTTGTCCCAAGTAGTTATTAAGTTAAGCTTGGAAGAAAATTGACCTTGGAGTTGTCTTGAGCTATGAGATTGAGAAAAGGTGTGAAGGCTTTTCATTTAAACATGACTCCATTCCCCTAGTTCCTGGGAGACAAGTGATGTCAAGGAAGTGGTATAAGAGGTAAAGTGGCATTTCTTTTCCCTACATGGGTGGCTTTTCCTTTTCTGGGCTTATGAAAGTGGTGTCATTCCTATCTTTTCCTACTTCCTGGAGAAGAGTAAGAAAGGAAGAAGACAGACTCCAAAGTTCAGAGCAGGTATTCCCTGATTCTGCTGATGGGACAAGCTGGGAGAGCACTTGAAGCAAGTTGAGACATTGAAGAAATGAATGTTTCTGCCTCTTTGTAGTTCTGAATAGGTCACAGTGAGTCATGTGGCTCCTCTGTTCGTGAGAGACACTTAGAGCACAGCAGCTAGGAAGTGGGGGGACGTTGGGAAGGAGGAGCTGCTCCCAGGGGATAGGAACACACCACTGATTGCACCATTGGAAATGGGAGAATGGATTGGCTATAGGAGTGCAGGGCATGATTCACGTTGCTGGACTTGACCATATGACCCTGGGAAACCTAGTTAGCTTTTCTGGGCCTCGCTTTTCTCGTGTGCAGCATGGGGATAATAATTGTAGCTGTTTCAAAAGTTTTGAGGCAGGGAAGAATTAAGTGAAATGACGAATAAAGATTGGTGAGCAGAGTGACCAGCACTTACTGCATGTTACAAGTCAGCTGCTGATCCTGTTAATATTGGGACATTATAAAATGTAAAAATTCTTCTTGTCTTAACAATGATGGTGATGAGAAAGTGTGACTGGATGTGTTTGCCACGAGGCACGAATGTTTTGCCTAATTGACGCAAATAGGTCAAGTATTCCGATGTACTCCGGGATGTACCTATAAGGAAATGATTAGCTGATGCAGAAGAGAATTGGTTGATTGAGATGTCAGTGTAGGCTACATGGAGATAACTTCCATTCCTAACCCAGAGAGGACTGGATTCTGATGGAAAGATGATCTTGAGCTGAAATGAATGCTTTTGCACCCTTACAAATATCCAGGCAACTACTAGTTTTACTTAAACATGCAAAGAATTTTCCCGAGTTCTATGGTTCTGAAATGAGCTTAAGAATTTTGGATACTGGCTGTGGTTGGTTAACCTCATGCTGCTGTAAGGTATCCTTGAAAAGTCCTCTACAAATATCCCTGTCACAAAAAAAAAGGGACAAAGATTCAGCTCAACTCTTGGTTGACCATCTTTTGTATCTAACTGATATGGAGATTGGCTATTTTAAAAGCTATAAAGAATATTGACAGATCAAATAGAGTACTTTTCTCTGTTACTATTTTTGCCCTGAAAAAGTAATTATTTATGAACAGTATGGGCAGACTGAGAATCTTAAATCAGCATTAATTTTTACCAGATAGGGAAAATATAATGCACATTTTCTCTAATCCGTGCCAATTAGGACAATCATTTGAGGAATCAGCATTTGTGAATAATCAACAAATTAGTAAATTACGTTTAGTAAAGTGCGTTTTCATATGTTCTGAAAGTAACTTTTAGTTGTAAAAAGTAAAGAGCACAATGGGCTTTTGTTATTTTTTAATAAAGAAAAATTGCTTAAATGCCATTCTCCATTTGAACATAGCATATTAAACATAAGCATAACATAAGCAAGTCTTAATTTTCATAAGTTTATTGAAGGCATACTATGTAACAAGCACTTTTCTGAGTCCTGGAATTTAATGGTGAATATGCCTCATGAGGTCTTATTTGCTAATAGAGGGAAACAAACAAATAAGCATATAAAGGAGTAAACAAGGTTGGTTCCAATTGTGATAAAGGAAACCCAGTGGGCTTAGAAGTGCTGCTTTAGGGAAGGGTTTTTTTAAGGAGCCATTTGAGCTGAGACCTGAAGAATGAAAGGATGCTGGTCATGCAAAGAAACTATCAGCTAGGGAAAGCTCAGTGTGTCTGGAGGATGAAAAGGTGCTAAGTATGGCTGGAAAATAGAAAGGAGAGGGAGAGTAGTACCTGAGGCATGGCTTCTAGAAGGAGGCAGGCCTAGATCAAGTAGGCACTGGAAGCTGTGGCAAGGTTTAGGATTTAGAAACCACTGACGTGTGTGTGTGTGTGTGTGTGTGTGTGTGTGTGTAAGAAAGAGGGGGAAGTGCGGGCGAGAGAGACAGAGATTCAGTTGGGACAAATCAATTACTGGTTTTCATTTTTTTTCACCCTTATATTTGCATTCACACAGAACTACACATAACTGAAGATCTCAACAGTTGAGAAAACTGCACATTTTAGGTGGCATTCCGCTCTTAAAGCAACCATGCTACTTGAGAGAGAGAGAGTTTTCTCATGCACACACCACATATCTTGATATTCCCTTCTTTAAGCGGGACATGACCTTGCCTAATTTACGTTTGAAATGAACAATTTAATTGTGGGATGAACATGGACTGTGGAAAGGCAAGACTGGAAGCAGGGGAACCAATTAAGAGGACATTGTAGTATCCTCAGGAAGAGAGGGTGGTGGCTTAAAATAAGGTGAGGGCTGGGAAGATACTGTCATATATATATATATATATATATATATATATGAATATATATATATATATATAGTATATTTTGGAGGTAGAGTCAATAGGACTCGTGATGGATTGAATGTAGGGGTTGAATCACAGGAAAATTAATGTGGGTTGTGGAACAAAATAGGCAGGGAGCTGGTGGGTGTTTAGCATGACAGACCTTTGCTGCAGCAAAACACTCTGGCCTTCCATAAATCACTGTAGCATGCAACATCAGGAATTCAGAAAGACCAAAAAACTCCATTAGCACTGAACCATAGCATCTCTATAATAGACATATTTAACAAAATGACATTAGTGCTATTCATTTTTCTTGTTATGCATATTTGAGAAAGCAGACCGGAGAAATACAAAATAGTACATATGGTATGATCATATTGTTACTGAGAATACAGGAGGAAAAGCAAAGCAAGAACAGGCTGTTTTACAGAGGTGGGAGGCAAGTGCACTCCCTGTTCCCTCAAACCCTCACATTTGCTGTGCTGTGTTCCAGGCTGGGCTGCAACATGATCTCTGATAGGGTATGTTTACTGCTGTGGCTCAGGAGAAAGGGGGCTGCTGATGTTTCCTATGGGGCAGTATTTTTCAAATGATGTGCATGACCCTCCAGTGGGTAATAGAATAAAATGGGTGAGAATTGACCAGCACTAGAAAAAAAGTTAAATAGAAAACATCATAGGGGCACCTGGGTGGCTCATTCAGTTAAGCATCCGACTCCTGATCTCAGGTTGGGTCGTGATCTCAGGGTGGTTGACTTCAGGCCCCACATAAAATAATAATAATAAATTAAAAAATTGAAAACATTATAGTGCCTTCTCCAGTATTTTGTGAATTCTTTAATTTTATTTCATTTATATCTATCTATCTAGATCTATATATCTATCTATAAAGATCTATCTAGTTTATCTATAGTTTCTAGATATCTAGTTTCTATATCTCTCTATCTGTCTATCTATATGGATGGATGAACGTGTCACAGTACAGAATGGATTCATTATGTTGAAAAGTAAAGCACAGGCCCAAAATGGAGTCACTCATGTTAGGACCTCCATATCAGCAAACCAAGACTTAATCTCAACCTAACTGCAATTTCAACCCTACCACCACCCCAGAAGGTAACCTTTAACCAATCAACCTGGAATTTCCTGGTTAACACGAGGAAATTTACTGATAGACCCTTTCTGTTCTGCTTTGGAGGATGGCCTTGCCTCAAATAATGGATTCTTTTCCTTTTTCCCCTCCTTCTCTACTTTTAAAAACCTTTCCTTTTAAGCAGCTAGGTGGAGCTCCTTTTGATTTGTTAGATGGAATGCTACTTGATTCATGAATTATTTAATAAAGCCACTTAGATCTTCAAATTCACTTGGTTGAATTTTGTTGTTTAACAATTGCAATGAGTCTAGGTTAAAAAGAAGAGTTAGAAAGCTACTGCTCTCAGGTATATTCTCCCTGGGAAATCCCCAATTTCTTGCCTCAGTGTAACTCTTCAGAGACTTAGAATAGGTTTATTTGCTTAACCTCATCCACATTACATCGTTATATTAGGCAGACACAGATGAATTGAATAGACATTTGAGATCAATTACTTGGTGGGTGATGGGTCTTGAAAAGAGGCAGGAAACATAAAACCTACCAAGAGACTAGCGAAAATAGATGAAAACAACAGAGCCCCACACCAGTACTCAGAGGCATGTTATCATCTGGGGAAGGGTTGGCAAAATGAAGAGTGGAGGGTCTCATAGGTAATCTTTGCTTATCCCAGTTCTGCCTCTGTCCACCTTTGAATACTCAGTGTTGTGAATGGGAGACTCATAACTGACATCTCAAGAATTTCTAGATGGGCAACATAAATGCTGCCTTTTCTTGATGGAAAATTCAAGAAATTAGAAATGTCACTACATATTTGTAGTTCTGCATCCTCATACCCTGGCCAAACCTAATTTTTGGATTTGCGCCACAGACAATGCCTGTACCTGATTTCTTCATGTCATGGAAAGACAAACCCTGTAAGATTGCTGACTGGTCAGAACAAAGCCAAACTGTAAGGCAAGAACAAAAAGAAAGAAGTCCTTCTAATTACAGACTGAAAAAGTGTCCTTCATCTCTCCTGGCAGAAACAAGGGAAAGGGTTCAAAAGTTTTAGCGCAAATCAGAAAGCTGTAGTATCCTCAGGAAGAGATGGTGGTGGCTTAAAATAAGATGGGGATTGGGATTTTTTCAAAACATCTGCCCAGAGCGCCTCTTCCAGACAGAAGTAGCTGCAGAGGACAGGGGTTTAAGTACCTGTTCCCTGTTCCCACCCTTTCTCCTCACAGGCTTTTGTCTCTTAGGGTGGGGCAAGGCATGAGTGCTTAGGTCGTGGGCCAACCCCTGAGAGTGCTGGCAGGCACTTGGTTATATGATACTTGTGATATGTAGTATTGATATACTTGAGAAATATAATATACAAAACATTGTGATATATGATAAGACATGCCTTATTTTTATTTCCAGAATTCTGTAAATGCTATTCTGAAATGGACTTTGCCAGATAATTCTAAACCCTGGAATTGAGACCATTGTTGACTTTTAAAAAACTTTTCTTAATGTGAGATAATGATTATAAATATCCATTTTGTGCTTCCTGTTGTTTCTAAGTAAACCTCTGACCACTTTTTAAAGTTGGATTCAGAGAGGGGTACCTGGGTGGCTCAGTCGGTTAAGCCTCTGACTCTTGGTTTTGGCTCAGGTCATGATCTCAGGGTCGTAAGATCGAGCCCTGTGTCCTTCTCTGGGCTCAGCACCAAGTCTGCTTGAGATTCTCTCTCTCTGTCCTTCCCCCCAATAAATAAATAAATAAATCTTAAAAAAAAATAAAAGCAGCAATGCTTTTTGTTAGATTCAGAGAAAATAGTGTGGTACGGTTATTAGAATCAGTCTAAGGGAAGGAAAGTGTTGAGTTTTTTAATTAGTGAATATCAAACATAAAATTCATGCCATATGCATAGTTGTAGGTGTTGCAATTTAAAAGGGACATCAACAGACTAGAATGTGCTCAGAAAAAGGGAAATGGGACAGTTTACACATTCCAGATCTGGAAAACAAATTATGTGAGAAACAACTAACACAAAATAAGCATTCATTTATTCAAGAGGAAAGTATAAGCTTTTATATTGCTGGCAGTAGGCTAAAGTCTAAAGAGATAGCAAAAGCCTCTCAAGAAAGTTTAGTAAAAGGAGAAAGAAATGGGAAAATGTGAAAGTGGTCATTATATATTTTTAGTACATTTATGTGGAGAGAGGATAGATTAAACTTCTTTATGTCTCCATTTCCTTATTTGTTGAAAAGGAGGAAAAAGAGGAGGAGGAGAGAGAGAGTTTGACCAAATTGGTGCTTTTCAGCAGGAGTGGCCCAGATTTTGTGAGGCCTAATGTTTTATAATTTGGGGACCCTCTTTAAGAAAATTAGATATTTATTGAGGATGTAAACTATGCTACAGCAAGTTACAATGTTTAAAAAATTAGCAAATACTAGAAACATCCTAAAGTCCAGAGGAAAAAAAATGCCATTCATGTTGTTAACTGCCTGACACACGTCTATGATACTTTTTAGCCTACATTTTGAACTGCAGACTCTTTGAGCAAGTCTTCATGTTACAACATACTATAATATAAATTTCTATTATTTATAGAGAGAGAAGAGAAAGTTAGAATAGAAAGATGCTTCAGTTTTCTTCCTAGCATAGTTGATGACTGTTTTTAGTTACTGATAGTTTAGAAATGTTTCCACAAGGCCAACTTTGGTTGGCCTTTTGGCCAAACTGTACATCTCAAAGCTCCTTCTCCCACCACTGTCACAGATTTCTGGTGCAAATGAGTTCCTTCCAGATAGGTTTGACTTTAATTTGTGGATTTCCTCCATGGAGCCCTGGTGCTTCTGTAGAAATGCTTTCAGGAGATCTTGACTGGCTCTTCCCCGACCAGGCACAGATCAGGTGGTGGAGAGTCTTCTGCTCAAGTTTTGACTGGAGAAACTCTGCTCTCCCCAGCTTTATAAAATGGACTTCCGCAGGTAGCGAGGGAAGACTGCCTTTGATTCAGGCACTAGAGTGACTCTAAAAAATACCAGGAAAAAGTCAGCCTGCTTTTTATTATCACCATGTGTCAGCAATTCTGAATAATGTCAGTGGAAAAAAAATATTCCTCCACCAAAAAGCTTTTGTTGGTCTGAGTTCAAAATAATTGTTGCAGTTACTCTTAGGTTTTAATGATAGATATATAAGCCTCAGATTGGCACGTTTTTATTATATACTTCAATAAATATTGTATTCTTCATGGAAGCTAATTTGGAAAACTCCCAGCCTCCAAAATACACCGACTATTCCAGGAATTGGTTTCTAGAGTAAGTTCCTAATGGTTCTGAACCGTTCATGCTTGCCTTGGTCACAGTCTTTAGTCACTGTGGGATTAGAGATTTCTGCAATGAAACAGTAGATTTGAAATAAACAATGTTGGTAGGGTGATTGCAAAGTTCAGGAACCAGAACTTGAGTCCCAGCAGTTTTGTCATTCTACCTGACCACTTGGAGAATTGTTTGGGTTTAAATTATAAAGCTGTGAAGCAGATTACAAATTGCAAGTTTGTCTTAAGTGCACTCAGGCTGCTGTAACAAAATACCACAGACTGGGCAGCTTATAAACAACTCACATTCATTTCTCACTGTTCAGGTGGCTGACAGCCTAGGATCATGGCACCAGCAGATTTGGTGTTTAGAGAGGACCTCCTCGTTCATAGATGGTGCCTTCCTGCTGTGTCTTCATGTGGTGGGAGAGGGTAGAAAATCTCTCTGGAGCCTCTTTTAAAGGTACTGATCCCATTCGTGAGAGCTCTTACCTTCTTGATATAAGCATCTCCCAAGACCCCACCTCCAAATACCATTACTTTGGGGGGTTAGGATTTCAACTTATGAATTTAGGGGGGACGCAAACACTTATACCATTGCAGAGGAATATTATTTTTGTTTGGAGAAAGCAAATTTTATTTCAACAATAAATTACTGAATTTGAATAATATCTCTAAAAATGAAATTTATTTTTTCTTTTAAAATTGTTTTTAAAAACAAAGAACCATTTAAAAATAATGATTTCTGACTATCACATTATTATTATTGAAAATAATTTGGTTGTATAGAGAAGGTTGTTAAAAAATGGTCTGTTCCAGGTGTCAAATACGACAAGTACACCAATCCACAAACAAAGTTTGGAAATTGCTGGATTAGAGGGTCAAGCCCAGAGCCTGAGCTCAGACAGTGATACATGATTTTGAGAGGGAAAGTTTTGGTCCCCTACTCCAATCTCAAGAAATGCTTTTTACAATGATTAGAATTGTCAAAAAATGAAATGGACTTCTTGAGAGCTAAGGAATTTCCAGAAGAAATGTTGAAGGAGAGTCTAAATGACTTATCAAAGGTGTTGTAGAAGAGGCTCCACCATGGAGCACAGTTAAAAAAAAAAGAAAGAAAAAAATTCATTAAATACTTAAGATCCTTTTCAAGATTCTCTGCTATTTCTACTCAACCCATCTTTATTAGTTATCTGTTATTGCATAGCAAGTGCCCTGAAGCATAGTGACATTAAAAAACAGATATTTATGATCTCATAGTTTCTGTGGATCAGGAATCTGGGTATAGTTTAGCTGGGGCAGTGGTGAGGCAAACCAGGGGGCGGGTTGTTCTAGCTCAGGATCTCTCATGAGGACACAGTCAACTGTGGCCAGAACTGCAGTCTCTTCTGAAGACTCTGTTGGGGAAGGGCCAGCTTTCGATTTAAGTCAAGTGGCTATTGGCAAGCCCTAAACAGGAGTCAGCAAACTGCTTTACAGGAACACAGCAACGCTCATTAGTTTATATATTGTGTATGACTGTTTTTGCTTTACAATGGCAGAGTTGACTACTTGTGCATATTAATTATGTTTTCCTATTTTCTGTATTCTTGATGCTGTGATATCTGGGGCTTTGCTGACCTGGGAGGGACGGCCCCTACCAGGGTTAGCTAATTCCCAGAGATAATAACTTGCCTGAGAGATCACCTTTGATATATAAACCAATCAATCCAGAGCGCATACCTCCAACCATCTTCTTTTATACTCTAAGCCACTATCCCCTGGCCTAATCACTCCAGGCTCAGGTCCTAGACAACTAGGGACAGCCCCTGTGCCCAAAACCTGCCCACACTTTTCAAACTGTTCAATCCTAAGCTTGTTTCTTAGCCTATTTACTTTGCCTTGCCCATTCCTTCCCAGGAAAACCACAATAAAAGCTCTCAACCTGCAGTTCCCCTCTCTGACTGCTCATTGTACCTACATACTTCCCTAAGTAGTCCTGCATACCATGCTATATGAATATAATAAAAACTTTTATCTTAATGACAGTCATTTTCATGTGTGTGTATCTTCCCATACCAAATTAAAACAAATCCCATATACTATTAAAACATGGTAACAGAGACTATAATGGCCGCAGAGCCTAAAATATTTGCTCTCTGGTCCTTTACAGAAAAAGGTGGCTGGCCCTTTCTTTAGAAGGAACCCTTCCAAGTTAATTCACACGGCTGTTGGCAGGCCTCAGGGGATTCTAAGGTTACTCACATGGCCCTCTTGCTAGGGGACCAACTGCTCCATATACAGAACTCTCAGTGTTAAAAGCAGGAGAGTTCTAGGAAAGCTTTGACAGTTGGTCACCCTGGCTAGATAGGGCAGCCAGTTTTTCCCCAAACTGGGCAGCTGGAGAGCAAGTGTCCAAGGTGGAAGCCATACTCCTTTGGTACCTTATCCCAGAATTGAAATCCCGTCACTCCTGCCATATTCTTTTAGAAGTAGATTAAATCCAGCCCATACCCAAAGGGAGATTAGATAAGGCTGTGAATACCAGGAAGCAGGGCTCATGGAGGGCCAAGTTAGAAGCTGCCTACTGTACCATCCTCTCCTATCTCTTCACTACGACAGCAATAAATAAAAAATTTATATTTTTCAGTTTTCAGTTTGTATTGAAACATGAGTCAACATTTCTTGGTGCTATACTAGGTATAAAAGTCCATTAACACAAAAAAACCTCAAACGAATCTGAAATGCATAAATCATGCTTTCTGTGGCAAGGGTGTGAGATCATGATAAAATGTGCAATTTAATCTCTACTTGGATAATTAGTGTTAAACTGCTTATATCACTAATACATGAACATGGTTTATGGCATATCTTCCTCAAAGTACCTCAGTGAAAACACACTACTCAAATTTCCCTATGGATTCAGCAATGCTTGCAATTATAATTATCTCTTCAGTGTACATCCAACACTAAGCATCCTCAGCTATATTTAAGAAATATATTGCCATCTGTATTTAAAATAATAGATTGGTTCATAAAAGATCCTCTCATTGATATATTTCCCTCATTTTTTCCCTTTTTCAATTTCTGTCCTTTGTTCTAGAAAAGAGATCATTAGCTGAATGATTACTTAATAAGCATCTACATTCTAATTATGATTTTCCCTTAATGTGGGTAATCTTTCCATTCATTTCTTTTCTTTTAGGAACATCTGCTTGAAAACATAATCTTTATTTTTAAGATATCATCTGTCCCTATAGTTCCTTTCCCTCTTGAAACTCTAGTCTTGAGCTCTGATATCACCATCAGTTGCTATGGAAATGTTTATGATGCCACAAACAGAGAATTATGACTTCATGCTGGGCAGTAGCAGTGGGAAGCCCACTATTAAAAAAAAAAAAATTGTTAACCTTCTAGCTGATTTTAAAATGAGTGTGAGGGAACTACAGTCAAGGAAGAAAACTCCAGTCTCTCCAAGTGCGCTGTTTAAAGAATTGCCTTTACCTGATTTCGAAGAATTTACACCATTCAATCTGTGATTTTTCTGATGAGTCACCAAGTTTGTCAAATGTTGAGGGACCTTTTATTCAACTTATCTAAACTCTGCCCATGTCTATATGCAGTGGGTGATGGATTGTGAACGAGCTGGCATTGTCATTTCAGTCTCCTTAATGATAAATACCAATCTCCATAGTTCTACCAATCACGGGGCAGTCCCCAAGGATCATTATGAGGGCAAAACAAAGGGACTCAGAGTGCTGCATTTCTTGTGTTTCCTAAGCATACACAGCCTCCGTCTAAAATGGATATCACAACACTGAGCAACTCCTATTAATTTGAATTCTGCTGCATAAAACATGATCAGAGAGTCAGCTTCCAGAGCAGCAATGTTATTTATTGCAGAGAGAAAATGCCATAAGGAAAGGGAGCCCGGGGACCTGGATTCTGGGTTTAGCTACTCCTTGGCTTCAGTCTATAACCTTGAGCAATTCATGGGACCTCCCAGGGCCTCCATTTCATGGGAATGGTGATAGTAATAGGAAAACCTCTACTACAATTGCTGTCCAGGGATCCTCTAAGAATTAATGAGATAGTGTCTACAGAGCATTTTGAAGCCCTTAGACAAAATGAGATAGATAACTAAGAAACATTTTAAGATATTTTAAATCAGGATTAGACTGCAGTTTGGGTTTTTTTAAAGGTGGCCTGCTCAAGGCTGATTTATTCCTCAGAAATTCAAAGGTAACAAAGTAAGCAAGCTGAGGTACACTACAGATTTTTAAATAATCCAGTTATCTCTATCAATTATGAGGTTGATCCCGGCAAACCAAACTAATTTCTGTTCATGATGAGGAAATAGGAAGGAAATTGTGTTAGGCAAAAGTGGCCAAAATGTAATTTATTTCCCAGCCAAATATTAGCTTTTAATTCACTTTTGCTTCAAAGGTATCTATACTGAATGTTTGCAATTCAGATATCCAGCCAGTATTTTTTTTAGCTCCCATTTTATTGCTATGTTGTGAAGAAGTGCTTTTGAGTTTATATAGAATTGAAACTTATATATCTGGCTAATATTTTCTTTAAATATTTAACATATAACAGCTGTTTTAAGTAGTAATAATAAAGGAGTACTCATCTCACCTTCCTGTGGTTAGTTGTCTAGCAACTTCAATTTCTAAGGAGTGTATTTAAACACTGATTGTATTTTGGGAACAAATGAACAGCCATTTCAAAATCATAATGTAGATATCTAATTAATGAACATAAAATATACGAATGGTAGGTGGAAAAAAGCAGCTTAAGAATCTATATATAGTATAATCTGTGTACATTTTTAATATTACTAGAAAAAGTTCTTTAAGTCTATACATGGAAATATTTACATTGGTTATCTGTAGAGTGGGGATGTCAAGAATTTTTCTTTTTTTCTTTTTTAAAGATTTTATTTATTTTAGAGAGAGAGAGAGCAAGAAGAGAGAGCCAGAGAGCGCACAAATGGGAGGGAGGGGCAGGCTCCCTGCTGAGCAGGGAGCCAGTGCAGATTGGCTCATGATCCTGAGATCCTGAGATCATGACCTGAGCCAAAGGCAGATGCTTTACCTACTAAGCCACCCAGGCATCCCTGAATTTCTTATTTTCTTTAAATAACTTTTGAATGTTCAGAAATTCCACACAACAAGCAAAAAATAAAGCTAATTTTATTTTAAAAATTAAAATAATTTTTATAGATGGAGATGTTCTCTTTCCCCCTCTTCTCAGCGTTTTGTAAAGCTCAATTGAGATAATGAAGGTAAAAGTACCTTGATAATTGTGAATTGCTCTGCAGATGTGTATCATTGGTGATATTACACTCCAAATTTCAAGCCCTTTAAAAATGAAGACTATTTCTCTGTTCGTTCCAGGAATATCCTTGCACTGCAGCTGTGTAAAAATATTTTCTTCATTTGGAAACCAACCCAAGATCACTTTTATATAAGTTAGGAAAAAGTACAACACATTTCCTTCACACCTCAAATATCACAGATGGAAAACTGTCATTTTGCCTCACTATTTTCTATGCTAAAATGATAAAAAAAAATGTGGCAAATTTACTAATCTATGCCTTAGGAAAATTTTAGACTTTAACTGTTTCTGCTTACAAGTGCCTATTTGTGAATGAATTAATTTTTGCCTAGTAATAACCATTTCTTAGTGATTTGTCTGTGCAGGTATCAGTGAAAGTTTATTTACAATTAAGAACAAAACTTGATATTACTTGATATTACCCATTTATGTAGTGTCTGTTCCTAAGCAAGTCAATCTATATTCTTTTCAGTGGAGAACCTACTTTTAATCCAGAATAGTTCAGATTGATAATGTACATGATGGAAATTATATGATAACATCTCATTTCATTTTCTGATATGTACATCTGAAAAATAAAAAAAAACAAGCAAAAAGATAAATTTGATATTTTAAGATGATTTGATGATGATTTTTGAATGACTCCATGACCAATAGGATCAATAGTACTTAATTAATAATACAGGTAATAATGAGGCCTACAGTACATCAACATCTAACTACAAACACTTCGAGGTAACTTTTAAAAGAAGGCTCTATTTCATATGTTAGAATTTCTGAAATATATTTTATACTGGTTTCCACCTCTTCTGGAGATACAGACATTTATTTTATTATTGCGAATAATTATTATCTTAGCTGGTTAACTCAGATTCCTAAACTATTCTTTTTTTTTCCCTTAAAGATTTTATTTATTTATTTGAGAGAGAGAAAAGAGAGAGAGAGAAAGAGAGTACGCCCTCAAAGGAGGTGGGGAGGGGCAAAGGAAGAGGGATAAACAGACTCCCAGCTGAGCTGGGAGCCTGATGCCCATTTCATTCCAGGACCCTGGGATTATGACCCGAGCCCAAGGCAGACACTTAACAGCCTGTCACCCAGGCGCCCCAGAATCATAAACTGTTCTTAAAAAAAATCATGAGTTAGCTGAAGTTATTTTGTCTACAGTTTTGATCATCTTTTGCTAGTCCTACTGTTACTAGCCACCTCCATTGCTGGATGTGTGCACCAACCTTCTATTGCTCCCCCTCTTATTTTAATACTAGCTTTTGCTACCATTAGAAAAGTGAAGTTGCAAAGTCTGCCTCCTTGGGAATATGAGCCCACAGACGTGGTATTTCTTTCATGTGCATACCAACTTACAAGCTATGGTAGGTCCATAAGTATCATTAATGGAATATTTACAAACAAGGACCAAAATTACTATCACTGTAAACAGATTTTCCTTTTGAGCAAAATAGCAAAATGGAAGATTTAATTTCTGCAAAATATAAAAAGATAACATTATTAAAGATAAATATATAAAATAAAATGAAAATAAAAATGTAATTGCTTTAAAATAAACAGCCACTTATTACTCATTAAAATCAATCCTTAGTCATTCAAGAGTTTGGGGTGCCTAGGTGGCTCGGTCGTTAAGCGTCTGCCTTCAGCTCGGGTCATGATCCCAGGGTCCTGGGATCGAGCCCCACATCAGGATCCCTGCTCGTCAGGAAGCCTGCTTCTCCCTCTCCCACTCCCCCTGCTTGTTTCCCTTTCTCACTGTTTCTGTCTGTCAAATACATAAATAAAGTCTTTAAAAAAAAAAAAGAGTGCTCAGATGTCAGGATGTTCTGGAATTCTGTGCTTCAGAGTAACTGATGATTGATAGTGTAGCTTCTGCTTGCTCCTCCAGGGGTGAGTTGACTATAGGAACTTAAGAGAAAACATATGGGAACTCTTCTCTGACTCCTGGCCTCTCTAAGGAGAAGCTCAACCTTGACTCCTTAACAAGCCCAGGAACCTTGATGTTTGGAACCTGGGTTCTCCTTAGGAGAATGGACATTGCAAACATGATTGTCCTTATTTTTCTCCTTCCTTTCTGTTCAGACTGTCCTGTGGAGAGAAAACCCCCAAGTTGTGATAGCCACTGATGATATTCAAATCTACCCTTGGGATTGGTGTTCCAGACCTGTTTCTAAATAGCCTGCTATAATAATTCATCAACTAGGTAATACCCAGGGACCTGAAATATTTAAAAATAAACTCACCTAAAACCTCCACCTATTCTGTTATTATAAGTTGAAGTTTTAGTGTCATGCTAAATGCCGCAATATTTCAAATTTCAGTATTCTCATTTGTAAAATGGTGAAAAGAATTTCCTCTTTATAGAGGATTATGAGGCTTAAATGTGATAATGCATATAAAAAGCTTAGCATAGGGCCGATACAGTGTTAACTCTTAATACTGTGTAAGTAGTAATGATGGTGGGTGATCGTCATTTCTACTTTTCCCAAATAGTTTTTGCTTATTTATTTGTTTCTGAATTTAGAATGTGAGCCCACGTTTACAAGAACCCTATCCTGGTTGTCTTTGCTTCTGGCAGAGTAATTATCTGCTGTTTGTTAAGTGACTAGATTAATAAATATTGCATTACTTGTCTTACATGCTGTAACCATTACATTTGTTGTAAAGCTGTCTCTTTATTTTGAACCTCACAAATACCTTATGAAGCATGTAAGACAGATACAGTATATTCGTAATCCAAGGCAAGAGGGTGAGAAACTAAGTGACTTGTCTAAGCTTGCATAAGCAAGTAAATGGCACATGTTAGAAGTGATTTCCTGACTAGGTTGTGCTTTCCTTGTTAAGAACACAGTCATCTTTATGCCAAATATACCTTTATTTAATTACAGTTGGGTCTGTGAATAAGGGCATGAGAAGAGCAGTTGGAACAAAATAGTTGGTGTAGTTCCAGAAAGATACACATAATGATTTCCTCAGTAATGATTTTATCATAGGCCAAAATGGGCTGTGATCTTCCATAAAAAATTGGCTTGACATGAAAATCAAGCTCAATACAAAGTGAAAAGACTTGCCAATGCCTTCTAGACTGATGACTGATCTCCTTCAGAGCCAGCATAAATTTCTTTAAACTCCAAGAGCATGACTATATAATAATATTCATATTCATCCAGGCTATGTATACATAGCCCACAAAGAAATTGAAAACCAGAGTTTGGGGTAAATCAAAGTATTTAGCAATCTGTATCTGATATTTCCACATGAGCCTGACCTCGGGGTTAGAGAAGACTGGCCTGGTTCTGTGTGATGGGAAATGATTTGACCTGAGAGAATGTAAGCAGAAAAGGGTTCAGCTGACTCTGCGTGTGACCTCACCAAGCACACTGAGTGAGTGCAGAGAAGCAAGTGACTTGAATCTTTTTATAACAGGGAATTCCAGGTGCCTCCATGTTCTAGCACAGTATTCATTTTTCATTTTGGGTATGGAATGAAGGGGAGCAGAATTTGTGATCCCCACATATGCCTCTTTGGCATAAGGATTATTTTAGGATGATTATTTTTGAGAAACAGCCGACAGAGGAGAAGCTCTGAAAACCCAAGTAAAAGTTACTCTTTTGTAAGAGACACTTACATTTGTTAAGCTGAAAACAAAAACTTAAGGTTGCTCATAGTGGGCCATCAGGAGCATCAAGAGAATAAGATTTAAGGCTTCTTGAAACCTAGGCTCTGAACTCACACAGTGTCGGTTTCCAACATATCACATTTGTCAAAGCAAGTGTAGTCACCAGGTAAGCGCAGACTCATGGGATGGGAGGTGCCTCAAAATATTTTTCCCAGTCTGCTACAACCAAGAGTTAGATTCACATCTCTCCTGTCCCTTGATTAAAATTCAATTAAATTCCCATTCTTGTTTTAGTGTTCAGAAAAACTAAACTCCCTCCTTTTAACTATCCTCTTCTTCATCTTTTGTCATATTCTTGTCAGACAGAAGCCTTATCTCCATTTCTAAAATGGAATTCCTGAGGCAAAGGAAAACACTATTTTTTTAAGGTAACCATTCCTATGAAGCTAAGATTTGAATTTTCAAGTTTTAACTGGTCAGTTCTATAAATAGGCAATGGCTCTTTTGCCTTGGTCCTTCCTTTTTCAGAGGTCCTGTTTTTCAAGAACATAATTATCCTTCATTCTTTTATTGACAAGCTTTGGACATTAACTTACAAACTCAACAATGTGATTGTCTTTTTTTTGCTGTTGTTAAATCAAGTTTGCAAGTTAACAATCCAATGTTTTAAGTTGTGAGTGGATGACTTTTCTTTGGAGACTGTATGTATATGTGTATGGTTAAGTTTGCATCCGAACAGTTCCCAAATATGCACACTGTGCATGCGAATATAAATAATTCTGTTAATAAAAGTAATGGTGAATATGAGTGTGGGGGGGGGGGGGGGGGGTGTAGGGGGACAGGGAGGGCAAAGATGTGCTGGCCTGTGTCAAGGAGTAATAAATAAATCCAAGGAAAGCTAAGTAGTGAGAAGCAAAAGCAGAGAGATTTTCAAAAGATACATCTGCGCTACTTCCTATGGGCGGCTGCCCAGGTATGTGAGGTGGTGCTGGAAAAGCAATTGAAAATTCCTACCAGCCTCTGCATAAATCCCTTTCATTCTGGGGTCATCCATCAGTTTCCGCAACGCAGGAGGAGCCTCCATTGGCTACCCGCTGCGTGCTTCTGTTTATCTGAGTTTTTATCCTGTTGCAGAGAACCTTGTCAGATGAAGAGCAAGCCACATTTACCTGTAACTGCCTTACACTAGCTTGTGATGCCTAATCTCTTTTATTGATCCTACTCGCTGGTTTCTGGAGACCATTGATTTTCCTGGCTGTCAGTTTGTGGCCTTGCCTCCTTAATGTTTATTTAGACCAGCCTCCATAAATTGTTTCTGGTACGGAGGGCAAGGGAGGGCGAGGGAGGCAGCGGGAGGTCAGGGGTGCGTGTATACCTGTCCATAAATATAAATCACAGCTTTTGTTCTTTGCTGTTGTTTGTGAACACTGTTTGCAAGGTGAATAAAAAAACGGAAGTATTCCACTAAAATGTGGGGAAACCATTACAAATTCCCCTGTGACTGTCTTTTTTTTTTATTGCAGTCTCGATTTTCAATTTTCTGAATCCTAATGGTACCTCTGGTTGTCTACTCAAACATGTAATGTTTCTTTTTGTGAAAGTGGAGGAAGAAAAAAAGCAAAGGCATCGCGTGTTTGCCAGCACAGAGCTGTGCTTTTGAATGCGGGTGGGTTGGTTTCCCCTTCCCACCACTCAAATTGCTTTTTGTCAACACAAGCATAGATATTCATAAATTTCCATCTTTCAGGAAAAAAAAAGAAGTAGCACTGGAGTTGACAACACCTGGTTGAACAATTGAACCAGCACAGCTTTTCATAATGAAGCATATAAGACTATCTATTTAGACAAAGGCCATGGCCATAGTAGAAAGGGACTTTTAAGGCATCTGGCAGCTCACAGTCAGCATGTTCTAATAGGGGGTTGAAAGGTGAAGTGCAGAGTGCCACTGTACCTGCAATACCAGTTGACAAGGCCAGTTAAGCACAAGGCAAAATGGAAAATTGTTGCTAGCAGGTGGCTGCTCTGTTATAAATAATTCAAGGGCACGTCCTGCAAAATCCAAGGGAAAAGCCCCATAGCTCATTATAACAGTGAGTTGGTAGACTGCTAGACCCTTAAATCACGAGAAAATGTTTTGCAACAGCTAAGAATTTTTTCTCCTCTGCAGTAGTAGACATCATAGTCACTATGAGATGACAAGTGGTTCCCCTGAGGCCAGAGGACAGCAATCAACAGAGGGGCAGTGTGGGCTACTACTCTCACCATTGATATCGAAGCATTGTGCACAGAAACAACACCCAAAATAAATCATCAGGAAAAGGAGAAGCATCCTCAAGACAGGAAAAGAAGTACCTTCCAGAAAACACCTATGGAACAGCTTGCCTGATTTAGCAGTCTCTGTTTTAACTTAGCTTTTTCATATTAATGAATGTTCTGGATCTACTTGACCTATCTAGCCTTCTCACTTCCATCTGTTTCTCTAATATGCTTCCTGTGATTTTCATACCTTGTTGCCCGTAGCGCTTACATGGGCCCTGCAATTTTATATGCACTCCTCATTCTCTACCTTTTAAATCTCTACGCTTTCATGAAATAATTACTTTTCACTATTATGGTCAATGGTTTTCTATTTCTCAGAAATCTTATAGCAGTTTTAACCCACACTGGAGTGTGATTACTTACATTCATGCCTGCATTAGTCAGAATAGACCTGTCTGTACTGCAATAACAAATAAGCCCCCATATCACAGGGCTTAATCCACAAAGATTTGTTTCTTGCTCCCAGAGCCCAGTGTGGATCTGGAGCTCTCCTTTGTGGCTTCCTGCCTAGTATTGGCTCAGGGATCCAGGCTTCTTCCACTTAGACAGTGATATGTGAAGCACATGGCCTCCAAAGTAGGCACTGAGGGGAAGAAAGAGCATGGACAATCACATCGTGGGTTTTATACCCAGAGCCAGAAATAAAGCACATTTCTACCTTAGAAAAGAATTATTTTGTAATATTTGAGTATTTTTTCATCTGAAGTAATTGTCTCTGCACCATCAAGGATAAATTCATTCCAGATTCATCTTTGATCCACACAGAAATATTTCAGGACTATAAAATATTAGAAGAATATCTCTTAAACTTGGCATAAGGCTTTTTGAAGCAACACAAAAAAACAAGTTAAAAGAGTAAATATTGGTCAATTTGACTAAACAAAATATTTTAGAAATCTATTATGCAGTAGTCACCTTAATTATTACCACAGTGGAGGTTAAAAGCAAATCACATGTGAGAAGGAAATATAGGCAATATAAAAAATAATATTATTCACATAAAAAGATCTCTTTTGGGGCGCCTGGGTGGCTTAGTCAGTTAAGTGTCCGACTCTTGATTTCGACCCAGGTCATGATCTCAGGGTGCTGAGATTGGGCCCGGTATTGGACTCCGTGCTCAGTGCAGAGTCTGCTTGAGATTATCTCTGCCCCTCCCCAACTAGCATACACACACTCTCTCTCAAATAAATAAATAAATAATTTTTTTTTTAAGATCTCTTTCAAAGCAGTAAGAGAAAGAAACAAAAAATGGGGGGGGACCACAATAGTAATAATCTAGTCAAAAAAAAATACGAACCAGTAAAGTAAGAAAATGTGCCTATTATTTCTATTATTTATATTCATGCAAAGTAAAAAGAGGTGAATTTTTGACCTTAGACTATCAAAATTTTAAAAATAATGCGATTGTTATGGTTGTGTGAAAAAAGACTCAGACATACCATTGGTAGGATTATAAACCAAAAGTACTTATTTAAAATGTAATTTGCTAAGTGACAATTCAAATTTAAAATGCATGTGACCATCAAGCCATCAGCCCCACCTCTAGGAATTTATCCCATAGTAACCCGTGCACAAACGATGCATGATGACATGAATGTCGTGGCAAGAAAAACAGAAAGCCTCAGAGAGGTACAAGAAATGTTAAATAAATTGCAGTGCATCTACACTATGGAATACTAGGCAATACTAAACAATTTATCTAGATCTACTTGCACTGATACACAGTAGTTCCCCCTTATCTGCAGGGGTATGTCCTAAGGTCCAGTGGTGCATGAAACCATGGATAGAACTGAACTCTATATATACTATGCTTTTTCTAATACATACATACCTATGATAAAGTGTAATTTATAAATTAGGCACAGTAAGAGGTTAACAATAGTAAGTAATAATAAAATAGAAAAGGGGTGCTTGGATGGCTCAGTCATTTAGGTGTCCAACTCTTGATTTCGGCTCAGGTCATGAGCTCAGGGTCATGGGATGGAGCTCAGCGGGGAAGTCAGCCTGCGAGTCTCCCTCCCTCTGCCCCTCCCCCCACTAGTGCACACACACTCTCTCTTTCTCTCTCAAATAAATTTCAAAAAAGGAACCATTATAGCAATATACTGTAAGAAAAGTTATGTAAATGTGGTCTCTCTCTCTAAGTATCTTCTTGTACTGCATTTACCTGATGATGTGAGGTGATAAAATGCCTGTGTGATGAGGTGAAGTGAGGTGAATGACATGGACATTGTGATGTAGCGTTAGGCTGCCATTGACCTTCTCACAGTATGTCAGAAGGAGGATCATCTACTTCCAGACCATGGTTGACAGTGGGTAATTGAAACTATGAAAAGCGAAACCACAATAAGTGGGGGGACTATCTAATAGAATGTCCATGAATAATCCTGGGTGAAAACTTAAAGGATTTAGAGGGGGAACAAATGTGTATGATCCCATCTTTGAAAAAATATCAAGTCAGCAAAATACTGTGTGATGATAGCTTGCATGTGTATAGGAAAAATTCTGGAAAAACAAAGACTGAACTCTTCATGGGGCTTACTATTTGGCAGGGAATTAAAGTGGCTCTGCTGCTGTTGCTTCTATTGTTATCACTTCAGCCACTGCCCCTGCTGGCCAACACCTACCTGGAGAGGCTCTAAGTACTCTGCATATGTTAACGCATCTAATTCCCTCAGCATACTGCAGAAATAAGTATTAGTAACCTTCCTATTTCGCAGATAAAGATACTGAGGCCCTGAGAGCATTAGTATCCTGACACCTGCAAGGCAGAAAATTCCAGTTTCAATTTCATAAATTTATTTTCTTGACCTCCCACTCAAATCTCCACATAGCTTCCCAGAGTGATCGTATTAAAACTGAAAATTAGATCATATCTGCACGGAACCCTTCCACAACTTTCCCTCTCTTCAGAATAAAATCTGATGTGTTGCCTGTAGGATCTTGGGTTCTGTTCCCTCTTGAGCCTCATCTTCTACCAAACAGCTACATTTGTCTACGTGTTCTTCCTTGCTCTTTATACTAGTAGATCACTTTACTTAGGCTTTGCTCAAATATGCAGTCTTCCACACACCTCCGGATACCTCTTGAACGCCTTACAGTGCTTAATAGGTCTTTATGCATCTGCTTATTATCTATTTTCCCTGCAAGAATGTAAATCCATTTGTTTTATCCCTACATCCTGAGTGTCTAGAAGACTATGTGGTTCATAGTAGGTGTTCATTAAATATTTGTCAAATAAATAAATCACTTTTAAAAAATAACAACAAAAAATGCTGTAGTGAGTTACTCAGGCATAATTTGTGATTGAATAGCCGTGTGTGTGTGACTTTATATATGTGTGTGTAAAGGAAAAGCATAGTTGAAACTTGTTTAGCATGGAGATTTTCAGCAGTTCATACACAAAATACAGATTTTCATTTAAGAAATCAATTAAAATTAGTTTAATCCATATTTGACACTTTATTTTGATTCCTGTCAACCAAAACCAAAACTGAAAAAAAGAGATAAAAGGAAGTGTTCTATAGGGAGGTTAGTTCCACTTATAAATAGATGTACAGTAGTTTTGAATTATCTTTTATTTCCCACCCACCTACTCTTCATTCTGCACCTACCTGCCTCAACCACCTGTTCAGGCAGATAAAAATATGTCACTGAATTAGATGAACTATACCTGAGCAAACAATGGATTAAATATCTATGAAGGAAAATGGTTTCCGGATCTTATTTAATAATCAATTAAGTCAGTTTCAATAACTACATTTTTGCAGCTCTGCAGCTCTATGATTTTAAATCATCCAAGAAAACCATTTTCATATCCCTATTCATTCAGATACTATGGTTTGGTTGGATGGTTTGGTTGGAAGCCATTCTATGTACTGCAGCTATGAAAAGAGTTTTATGAAGTATAAGGGATGAAAGATTTAAACAACCTTAAAACTTAGGGAGCACATGGGGGCAGAGTCCCTATTGATCCCCTCAGCCCTAAGCACGGAATCATGTGGTTCTCAAGGAAGCCCCAGGAAGCTGTGCATTTTTCAAGAATTTCTGTAAAATTCCCACCAACAATTTCAGCGTAAGGCAGCAAAAGGGTGGTTTTCAAGAGCTCACCAAGAAGTCCCCATGAATCACGTCTCCGCGCTAGACAGAACTGCTTCCAGAGAATAATGGCCTCTCTATCCCTTCTGCCTTCTAAGCTTTGTGCAAATGACTGTCACTGGCCAACTCTTTCATGGAGGATATCCTGGAAATTACTTTTAAAGAGGATGGTGGTTCAACAACAGGGAGTCTGCAGACTTCCTTTAATGTCTTTATGATTCAGAGATTAGTAAACAACACCATCACTTTTTTCTAAGCAAATATAGATGTGCCTGTGAAGACCGTAGGCCAGAAGTTGTAAACTAGACAGTTACTGTGGATTGTGTTTTTTGTTTTTGTCTCTTTTTGGCCCATAGGGTATCTTTTTGGGTTGCTTTTTGTTTTTTGATTGAGCTGATATTTACAAAGTGGGAAATTGCACATATAAGTGTGGATTTCTGACTTTTCCTAAAAAACGAAGATCGGCCAACGCTAGCCTCTATTTCCCGTGATGACTGTATCTGAATGCCTGTTGCCATTTTAGGCATGCCATGTGTTCATGAGTCTTCCACAGCTCCACACTTCTCAGAATGGCTCTTCCCCCTAGTTCCCTCAGCTCACTGATACTACCTCCCTGGGTCCTAGAGATGTTAGAGAATGTAACTCCTGTTCTAGAACTTCAAGGAGGATATAATCATGACTCTTTGTAGCACCAATGTCCTAAATGTGTCATCAGGTAATATTTTTAGGAGCTATTAGCTATGTCTGAAGCATGTTTCCCCCACCAAATCAAGTTTCCTAGGCATATTTTCACACCATAAATTAGTAACCTTTTCAGCTTTGACAGACTTCTTTATTTTGCACATAATATTTATTTTAATTTAAAGAAAATTAAAAGTAATTTTTGCCAGAAGTTCCTGTGTACCCCATGCCATGACAAAAACACAAAGGTCCCAATGGTAAGTAGGTTTGAGCAATTAGTTACAACCAACCACTGATACGGTTATTCCTGTCCATCACACTTGTAACCCATGTGACTTAAATTCATATTCAGCAAAATACAAATTTCTAAAGATCATAGACCTTTCAAGTCACTGAAAAGTAGACAAAAACATGGCAATTAAATTTTCAAAAGTCTGATGTAAATTCACATGTACTTTTATATATGTTTCTTCCAGTATATAAATGTATCATTGCATTGCATGTATGCAAATACACACATACACACACACACACACACACACACACACACACACACACTTCCCATACTGTTTTCTCAATCTCTCCACACACAACAAAATTTAGTTCTATGTGACAGTAAACCTAGTCACCTTGACATTTTTGACCTCGGCAAAAAAAAAAATCAGAAAAAAATACAATCAAATGGTAATGGATTTTGCTGTGAAAGTGATACAAAAATGAGGTTTAGCGATACCTACTATACCAAAATGAAACAAGTTAACAAAAGACAAGCTAACTGCCTCAGCAGGTGAAGTATGAATTGAACTTTGAGCAATAGGTTTTTTTCCCTGAGATTCAGACCTGGGTTGAAACTAGGTGAGGAATCACCTTGTCACCTAAAGTGATTATAGACTCTTCAGGTAAATTGGAAGCCTGAAGTTAGAGGGCTGGAAATGTACATATTAAAAAATACTTAAACTTTGGAAAGTTTTATAAATAATGTGCAGCTGTCCAGCAGTATGTATAATATCTGCCAACTGTATAAAGTCTCCACAAATTCTGTTTTGGTTTGGCATTCAGTATAGTAAAATAATATATCTGTTCCTTGTTTTCCACTTGAAGACAGCTATGCTTGAGTGTTCTATATACAAGTCCTTGTTTTTCCCCATGACTGACATTCAAATACCAGAAATGACAAGTTATTGGCTATTGAGGAGAATAAAAATTCATTTATGTCTATAAATATCCAAGAGTTGTTTAGTTAGGAGGAAACAGATGACCTAACAGAAGACTAAATCTTGGCAAGTTGACTTTCATTGGCTGAACCCTGCCAATTTCATTCTAGCCAGCTGGTTTCCTCTAATCCTCTCCTGTTCCTTCTGTTTGAGTGATTTCGTAGGTTTTTTTTTTATGCCACACGCATCCATCACCACCAACTCCGAACAAAGAGCATGCTGGGTGAGAACAAAGCACAGATGAGCTGTCTAGGGGTTCACTGTACTGGGGATGAGGCCAAGGAAACTCATCAAGAAATTCACACATCCACAGCTACAAGTTAGTCACAATACAGAAAATGAAATTTAAGAGGGAGCCCCAAATCATTTATTCTTGTAGTTTAGTTAACTGGACAGCTGGAGGCTCTCCAAATGACCTTTAGTTCAACCTAAATTATGTTACTCTTTTTTTGCTCAGAGAATCTAAGCAGAAGGGTGATGAGTCCACAGAGAAAGACCTGCAGAGTGACAGACAGGAAGCTTGCCCTGATTGCATAGGGCAGTGAGTTAGTTTGAGTCAATTAAGTTTATAATTTATTTCTTTTTAAAGGTTCCATTTTTTTCCCTCAAAATAGCCCTTCCTTGTATTTCCTTTAAATTTCATATTAATGACACAATTAAATGAGGTTTTGATTACAATTAAACTTCTCCCCCTAAGGGCTGGAATGCCTTGTCAAATGAAGTTGGAAGGGTGAGGCCAGCAGGGGCAAGAAGGAGGCACAGGGGAAAACCCAGAGCAGGTGTGGAATGAAGCTGCGTACCTTAAGAAAAACCGGAAGCACAATGAAAAATGTACAAATCGGGGCTGCCTGTTTTAATTCCTAGGAGGAAGGGGCCACAAAGAGCATACGGAGAGAAAACAGAAAGAGTTGGTTGATGGATGTTACACATTTAGGTTCTGTAATTACATGGGAAGTTGATTTATCACAGTGTCCTTGCATCACTGAAATGTCAGGGGCGAGACACATGTGTGGCCCCATCAGAGGAGGAATTGTTTTTAGGAAGCTCTGCCTTTGCAATCTGGGAATGACAAAAAAAAAAAAAAAACCATGAGACCAATGTTATTACTTCTGAGAACTTTCAATGCAATTAATGCATGAAATTAAACATGTAAAGAAGTGGAGAAAAGGAGAAATTCAAGCACCATAAGCAATGCTCTGGCAACCTTGAGAATCGAAATACTATGTAAATCTTCCTGAGACTTGTTTTGCTTAACTAAGTGGCCAAACATTCTCAATTTCACTCTTTTAATACACATTAGGCTTTCCTCTCTGGCATATGTTCACTCAGTGTATCACAGATGAAGATCCTTGAAACACTTCAGGATTTATTTATTTATTTATTTGGCCTCTACAAGATGTTAAACGCCTGGACTTTGTTGTTTTTAATCATTGTTCATATTAGGAAATTGAAATACTCATCAAGAGTAAATAATCAGGTGAAGCCAAATTGTCAGTGTAGACAAAGCTATAACAAATACTCTATGATCTTGAAAAATAGATAAGCAATTCTGAAGAAATAATTAACTAGCACTAAGTAATGTTAAAAGTCTCCATTAAACTGGGTGTTATACACAAACAATGAATCATGGAACACTACATCAAAAACGTATGGTGATTAACATAACAATAAAAAATTTTTAAAAAGCCTCCATTAAATTTTTTGCTTGAAAAATAATGCTGAGGGGCGCTTGGGTGGCTCAGTTGGTTAAGCATCTGCCTTCTGCTCAGGTCATGATCTCGGGGTCCTGGGATCAAGCCCGTATTGTGCTCCCTGCTCAGCGGGGAGCCTGCTTCTCCTTCTCCTCCCCACTCGTGATTGCTCATCCCACTCATGCTCTGTGTCACTCTTTGTCTCTCTCTCTCTCTCTCTCTCTCTCAAGTAAATAAAATCTTAAGAAAAATAATGCTGAAATCTTAACAGAATTTATGTACACACACATATATATGCACAAGAATACACATATACAGACACACAAATGCATGCACATATGCACACACAAACGTGTGATGTGTTTAGGTAGATAGAGTTGAATATCAAAGGCCATGGACTTACCTCTGTCTCCCTTTATTCGCCCTGCATTATTCTCAGGCTGAATATTGCATTAGTTTGAGTGCTTATGAAAATTTTAGTGAGCGTCAAAGTCATTCAATGTATGACATAGGCATGAATGATACAGAATAATATCTTACTATCACTAAGAATGTAATGATACTGAATACATGTTGACTGATGTTTAAAAATGTCAGTGAAAATGACTATAAGGTAATGATTACTTCTTTTTTTTCAGCATGATGAAAATACCTTGGGAAATAATATAATATCCACCTTGGATGTCTTCATTATGGTTCATTCTATAGCCATATATGAGGTGAGTAATAATGCTTGGGGACATGTATATTCACAGCAGTAGCACATAATATCATGGTTGTTTCTATAAGCATTTTTCAAAGGCTAGAGTATAATAACTATCAAGTTGATTTGGTTGTTGAGGATTACCTAGCAAAGTAAATTTTGAAACCTTTGCTATAAATGGACAAACCTCAATCCTAATGAACAAGGGATAGAACTCTAACAGTAGCTAATTACATGTGATTTATTATAGTTGTGTGCCAAGCCAGCTCACACATGCTTGTAAAGGCAATTGTTAAAATTTTCAAGAAGGTTGAGAGCCAGTTATTAAAATTTAAATTATATAAAGGTATAATTAAATAAATTATACTAAGACAAATATTAAATACTCAAAATATATGACTTAATTAATTAACTGCCTTTTACTATTGTCTATGCTCTCGGGGTTATCTTTATATATGTATGTGAATTTTGTTCATAGCTGTATGATGGAAATGCTATACAAGGTGCTATTGGACACCTTTTTCAACTTTGTGTTTGGTGAAATCCCATTTGTAGGCTGACATTGGCTATGGTGGCATTTACAGCAAGGAGATGACAACAGTGCAACTCAGAGCATTTTATTTTTTATAGTTTTAGAGATCAAGTTGTTGAACTTTTATCACACCATTTCCTTGAGAGTCCTTAACAGTGTATATCGGGCCTTTGCTTTTCATTTCTGTGTCTGTTTTTGGCTTTTAATTCTTGGAGGCTAAATCATTCACTTCATGTGCTATTTGTTCTTGGGTTCCACCTCTGTGTCTCCAAAGCCTGCCTGCAGTGTTACAGAGGAAACAATAAAGCATAGGATGACAGAGTCGCGTATCTACCCTGGATGAGGCAGCAAGAAGTTTTCCTTGTTCAAGAAGTCATTTTCCACCTCTTCTGTTTGCATTGCCCAGAGGTTGTTGCGAATGAAAGTTATGTTTTCACTGCTGGAAAACTGGTTGACAAAATCACTTCAGGCCCCTGCTGTTTAAAATACACACTCTGACAAATATGCTGGTTAGGGAAAGAATTATTTCCAACTTACTCCCTTTGGCAGGTAAAAACAAAGACAAAAGTTGGCGTGTGTGTGCACGTGTGCTTCTGTATTGGTGTTTTATTTATTTGCTTTTGGTGGTAATGCGAAGCTAGGAATGGTTTCATCTAGATTTCCTTTAGTTCTTCATATAAGGCATCTGAATAAATGATTTTTTAGAAGTCAAAGAATACATAAAACATGGCACTTGGAGCAATGGGTGCATCCCCCACCCCTCATCAAACTTGCAAAACACTTGCCATTGTTCTTGGTAGCCACTAACAAAAGAAACTCTGGCTGATTTAAGGAGGAAATTTTTTTTAGTGATGAGTTGCTTTCAGAATCACATCATCAGGAGGATTGGAAGACTGGCCACCGAGCTGCAAAGCTAGGGGGGAGAAAAATATTTGAAAACACTCCATATGTACAAGCAAGTGCTATTTGCCATTGCTTTTTCTGATGACACCGTGAGCACTGAACAATGCAGGGTATGACTAAGTACCACGGTCCCCATCCTTACCACCATCATAACTAGAAAAATCCATTGGGTTTCTTGCTTCTTTTCCCTGCCAGATCCTGAATACAGATCTAGTAGGGGTGAATCTAATTGATGGTGCCTACCAAATGCCCAATCATGGCTGACAGAGGCTAGAAAGAGTGATACCAGGTCTTTTCAACATCCCTAGTGGGAGATCTCATAATAGAGGGACTTCCTCCAGCATAGGTAGACAGTAGAGATACTGAGTGGCCAAAAAAAATGACAGTTGTCCACAGCATTCTCTTAACACTTATCTTCCATAGAGAGGCTCAGTCATTGCAATCTTGTACTTTTATAGATGTGTGCTGTTTTGCTCTCTGCTATATGACATATGGTGGGAACCAATTCCAGGAGCCCTGGAGACACTGCACCTGTATGTCCTGCACCTAAGTGACGTTTTTACTCTTGAGAAGAAAGAGCAATGTTCTAGCATGCACAGAACATATGCTAATCAGCTGCACTCTTCAGGCACAAATGAGGATAATGTGTTCATTGTTTAGACACTGGAATTGTTCATTACAAAATGACACAGTGTTTGCCAATTTTGTCTTCATTATAAATGTAAATATTAACTGGCGATATGCAAAAGAATACAAAAAGTCAACAGCAATTAATTGGCTTCTGCAGTAATTAGCAACTGTAAGGCAAACACTTAGGAGCCGTTGTAATTGTCTGCATTAGGAATACACCTCCTGTACAGATCTAATTAGCAATTTAAATAGTTCAGAAATTATATGCCTCTTGCCTTTACACTCCCTGAAGTACTGTTCATTAATGGGGGAAAAAATTGCTAGTAAATGTCATTTGCATTGTCTTGCATTAAGGGCTCTACATCAAAGCCTCCGTTACTGCCTCATACTGAATAATTCTGAGCTGTGGCTTGTGGACCAATACAGTGGTAATTAGGCAATGATGCCTTTGTAAACATGTGGCACAAAATCTGACAGGAGTTTATTTTGCTGTGAGGTATCTCCTCCATGATTTAAGCTGTAAATAAGAAGAAGGAGAACTATAAGAGGGTTTTAGCTAAAATAAGTAAATAAAGATCAAAACAAATATTGACTATTCCTGGGCCATTGAAGCGACGGTTACCAAGTTGTATTTGAGAGACTTTCCACAAAATTTTAGTTGCTCATGTAATTTTAGCAATGAAGTTGATATAGATACTAATGGGTATGACTGGGGAGACTGGCCAAAATTATGATCTAAGGATTATATGGTTGGCAAAGTAGTTTTTGATATTTGTGCTATGTAGTGAGAATTACATGTGATACATTGAGTCCACGATGAGAGTCTAAAGTACAACTCAGGTGCACTGTATTTCAGAGATGCCTCATTCAGAACAGATTCTCTAGTTACCAACATTTTGATTAATGCCTTTCAATGCTGAAGTGCATGGGTGGGTGTCATCTGTTGTGGATCACAATTTCCAATGTAAAAACATCAAGGAATAAAATGCCTGGTGGAGACTTTGGAACTTCAGAAATTTGTAACTCAGTTAAGAACTCCTGAAAAATTAAATCAATTACTTGGATAAAAAGAAAGGGAGAACCTTGTCATATTGTGGATGTTCAGTCGGGGAGCAACAATCAAATACCAGAGAAAACTGAATTGATATTCAAAATGATGTCAGCAGGCCGAGGAAAAAAAAATTAAGACACTGAAGATAAAACTAAGTAGGGATAATGAACAAACTTGAACTTGGTTTCAAAATATAAGATATGAATAAGACGTAAGGATCTTTTGTAAAAGTATATGGTCCTAGTAAGAAGTCTTAATGTGACATACCCAACAACAGACAATAAAGTTTTGAGGTGGATTCATAGGAATATAGTACCTATAAGAATGATGAATAATAGCCTTACTGAATTTTGCATTGCCTACATTGTACACTACGATTACGTCTGCATGGTATACTTTAAGATGGACAGGAACTTGGAATATGTCAAAGAAGGTTAAGCAGCATGGACCATCTGAAGCCATGCCATGTCTCAGGAGAAATGGTTGATAAAATGTAAATGCTTCATCTGAAAAGATAACTTCTCCAATAGCTTCAGAACTGCCCCATAGGAACCCGTGGGTGGCTCAGTCCATTGGGCGTCTCCCTTTGGCTCAAGTCATGATCCTGGAGCCCAGGGATTGAGTCCGGCCTTGGGGTAGGGCTCCCAGCGCAGCCAGGAGCCTGCTTCTCCCTCTCCGTTTCCCTCTGCGCCTCCCCCTGGCTTATGCTCTCTCGTACTCTCTCAAGTGAATAAATAAAATCTTAAAAAAAAAAAAAAAAGAACTGCCACAAAGAATGGTCAGGGAATCATTTTGCCTGGCCTCACCAGACAGACCTGGGCTTACCACAGAAATGTTGTTTGATGATTTTAGCTTAACATATAAAGTTTAAACAATTGGAGGTGGTGGATAATAAGAATGGGTTGGCTTTTAGATTCGATTTCTTTCCTGTCACTACTCCTTCATAAAATCTTGCACTGTTAAGACACAGTACTTACATTGTCTCCAATTATGATAAAGCAAATGTAGGGAGGAATGTTCATTGCCACCTATTGGTAAAAACACAGAACTAAAAAGGATTCGAGAGCATTTGTTTATTCTGAAGTCAGAATTTATGAGCAAACATAATATTCACTGGTTATTTTAACGGTTATAAGTTAAAATCTGTGAATGGAAGTCATGTATTAATATTGTGTAAGTGCCATTTCAATGGAAAAGTCCCTACTTTAAAATTAGCATAAATGTAAATATAAAGAAAGGACAACTGTGTGATATGTAAAAGGATACATTCAACTGTTAAAAAAAAAAGCTAACATGCTTTGACTTTAAGAAATAAACGAGAATAGTGGTTATATCATATTTGTGTACTTTATGTAATTTTTCATTATTTGCTTCTTTATAACATAAAAGCACAATATTTTTTAGCTAAAATATTTAGGAACTATTGAAAGGCTTTGTGAGTGATGACAACACTAAAATTTAATTTCATACTTATATAGTTGTTTTTTGATGTATAAAACAGACTAGTTTTGTGTTTATAATTAAATATAAATGCAAAGTTTGCTTATTGCGATTATTAAATTGTCAGTGGAGATGATCTTTGGAAATTTAGCTGAAGTATTAAATTATGGCAATAATGGGTTATTCTACTTTCAGATGAAGACCCAGTACAAATATATGAACATGTCTCATAAGTACTCTTTCATGTTTTCTGTTATGAATAATTTCACAAGCACTTGTTATATGCCTGGAACCATTGTAGGTGTGGAGGATATAACAGGCAACAGGAGAAGTATAGGCCCTTACTCTTCAGGCTTACAATTTATTTTGGGGAGATACGATAGAGGTGAATACACACTCTGGACAATAAGCAAACAGAATCATTTCAGATAAATGCAAATGTTACAAAGGAAATGAAGCAGAGTCATTCTTGCAGACGGTCGTCAAGGGGAAGTACTTTGGATCGGGTCCTGTGGGAAGGCCTTTCCTTACAAGGTGCAGTGTTTGAGAAGAGTTGCGAATTATCAGGACCCAGCTGTGCAAAAAATCTGGGAGAAGAGCATCCCAGGCAGAATAAAGAGTTGATGTGTAAGGTATACGCTGACATTAAACTTTCATGTTCAAACAATTGTGAGGGAAAGGAGGAATATATGCCCAGAATATGGGTGGAGTAGGAGAAAGTGGTAGAAAAGTCTGGGAAGATAGACAATTCAAGATCATGTAAAATCTCATGGGTCAGTTAAAGAACTTGTATTTTATTCTAAGGGCAATGGGAAGCATTTGGTTAGTCTTAAATTAGGGAAGGGGTGGACCAACTTCGGTGGCATCCTACTTTTCATAATTAAGTTTTACTGAAATGCCACCCCATACATTTGTTTACATCTATGCATTATCTATGGCTGTTTTCACGCTACATGGCAGAGTTAGGTATTTGTGACGAAGAGCATATGGCCCACACAACCTAAAATACTTACTATCTGATCCTTCACAAAAACGTATGCCTGTCCTCGAGGAGCAATGCCTTTTGTGTATTTTGGTTTACAAGTCTATAGAGAAAGACTGGGGGGGTGGGTATCAAAAGAAGTTAGGAGGCTATTGATATAGTCTAGGTGAAATATGATTGTGTTTTAGACTAGGCTACAAATGATGGAGGTGGGAGGGATGAAAAGATGTGGGAGATGTTAAGGAGCTAGAGCTACATATATTTGGTAACAGTTTACATGTGTGGGTAAAATTAAGAGAGAAATCAAGAATAATTCCCAGAATTTTGGTTTGAGCACCTGCATGGAAGGTGATTTATATATAAAATTATTAATTATTTATAAAACTTTTGGGACTAAGAATTACATTTTTAATGATATGCAGAAAAATAAAACATTTTTCATCATATGAATTAGCAAGGTGTATCTATCTATCATTAAAAATATATGACTTTGGAATTAAATAAAACTTGCTTAGTCAAGTATTAGCTGAGGGTCTTGGACAAGCTACTTACCATCTCTGAGATAAATTTCTATAAATTAAGATTAAAATTTTATTAATAATTATATAGAGACATCATATGATTGTTTTTTTCCAGGTTTATTTTTTAATTTTTTCCAATTGGGGTAAAATATACATTTAATTTACCATTTTCACCATTTTGCAGTGTACAGTTGAGTGGCATTAAGTACATTGTGTGCATGGTAGTCTTCACCACCATGTGTCTCCAGAACATTTTTCATTTTCCCAAACTGAAACCGAATTAAACGATATTCCCCATATCTCCCTCTCCCTAGCCCCTGTCAACCACCATTCTACTTTCTGTCTCTATTAATTTAACCACTTTTGGTACTTTATGTAAGTGGAATCATGTGGTATTGGTCCTTTCATCATCAGCTTATTTTACTAAGTATTAAGCTTTAATATTCATCTATGTTGTAGCTGTGTCAATATCCATCCTTTCTGAGGCTGAATAATAGTCCATCGTACATATATACCACATTATGTTTATCCATTTGCTATAGAACCGATGTTTGTGTCCCCCCTGCTTCCAAATTCATATGTTGAAACCTAATTTCCAGTGAGATGGTATTTGGAGGTGGGGCCTTTGGGAAGTGAATAGGTCATGAGGGTGGAAGCTTTATGAATAGGATTAGTGCTCTTTTAAACGAAGTCCCAGAGAGCCGCACATCCATGAACCAGGAAGCAGGTTCTCACCAGCCACTGAATCTGCCAGTGCCTTGATCTTAGACTTCCTAACCTTCAGAACTATGATAAGTAAATTTCTGTTGTTTATAAGCCACCCAATCTATGGTATTTTTGTTACAGAAGCCCAGACTCACTAAGACACCATTCATCTGTCAAGTTGCTTTCACCTTTTGACCATTGTGAATAATGCTGCTTTGCACCTGGGTGTACAAATATCTGTCCAAGTCCAGCTTTTTTTTTTTTAAGGTTTTGTTTATTTACTTGAGAGAGAGAGAAAGAGAGAGCATGCACTTTTGAGCAGGGAGGGGGCAGAGAGAGAAGGAGAGAAAGAATCTCACACAGACTCCCCACTGAGCACAGAACCTGACGCGGGATCATGACCTGAGCCGAAATCTAGAGTCAGACGCTTAACCAACTGAGACACCCAGGTGCCCCTGTCAAGTCCAGCTTTCAATTCTGAATATATACCAAGAAGTGGAATTGCTCGGTTATATGGTAATTCTGGCCCTGAGAAAGCTTATTGTTTTACAGCTTTACCCTGTTTTATGATTGCTAGAACTAAGATAGTGGCTAAACTGGTTTTACTAGTTTGAAGAAGCAGAGGACAGAGTTCAGGGGAAACACAACAGCTGAAAAATGAGGGAGAGGGTCTTAAAAAGGAAGCAGCCAGGAAAAAGGGAGCCCAGAATTATGTATATAAACTCTTGCCAAAAGTTTGACCATTGAACTATGCATGTGTAGGTAGAGTCCAAGTGGCTCAGGTAAGTAAAAAAGAAAAATTGAATTGAGATTGCAGCAACTGCCTAATTCAGGGGATATAAAAGTTTTCTGTTTGAATTCAACCAAGTTAACTGCATTCTAAAAAATAGAACTCTCTTCACAGAAGCATAACAAAATCCAGAATCTATAATATATTATTGACCATGTCAAAACTTACTATACATATGAGGGGACGTTAAAATGTCACCAGTACTCAAGAAAATATACAGTACTGTACATGAGGAAATAAGCTGACCAAGATTTATATAAAACAGCTCGTTAATTATGCTCATGGGACATAAATGAAAATATACAGAAAATAATTGAAGAGATAGGAAATCTCATGAGAGAAAGAAAAACTATGGAAAAGACCAAATAGAAAACTTAGAACTGAGAAAAAGTAACATCTGAGATGAAATGTTAATTATATGTTTTTTTTAAAGACTTTATTTGTCAGAGAGAGAGAGAGAGCACAAGCTGGGGGAGCAGCAGGCAGAGCAGGCAGATGGAGAAGCAGATTCCCTGCTGAGCAAAGAGGCTGTTGTAGGACTCGATCCCAGGACCCTGGGATCATGACCTGAGCCGGAAGGCAAACGCTTAATGGACTGAGCCACCCAGGCATCCCTAATTATATGTTTTTTTCCAGAGATTGAATATAAGAAACAGGTCAGTACAAAACCTTTTTAATTTGATGCCATCTCATTTATCTGTTTTTGCTTTTGTAGCCTGTGCTTTGAAGGTCATATTTAAAAAATTATTTCCCAGACAAATGTCAAAAAGTTTTTCTCCTATGTTTCCTTCTAGTAGTTTTGCACTTTCAGGTCTTTTGTACGGCAAAGGAAACAATGAACAGAGTGAAGTGACAACATAATGAATGGTAGAAAATACCTGCAAACCGTACATCTGACAAAAGATTAATACCCAAAATATATAGGGAACTCAACACCACAGCAAGAAAACAGATAACCCAATTAAAAAATGGACAAAAGATCTGAATAGACATCTTTCAACAGGAGACATACAAATGACCAACAGGTATCTGAAAACTGTTCAGTAATCATCAGTGAATTGCAAATCAGAACCACAATGTGGGACACCTGGGTGGCTCAGTTCGTTAAGCGTTTGCCTTCAGCTCAGGTCATGATCCCAGGGTCCTAAGAGTGAGTCCTGCATCAGGCTCCTTGCTCAGCAGGAAGCCTGCTTCTCCCTCTGCCTGCCTCTCTCTCTCTCTCTCTCTCTCTGACAAATAAATAAATAAAATCTTTGAAAAAAAACACACACAATGAGATATCATCTCACACCTTTTAGAGTAACTATTTCAAAAAGATAAGAAATAGCAAGTGTTGGCAAAGATATGGAAAAAAGGGAATTCTTGTGCACTGTTGGGATGTAAAGTATAAAGCTATTATGGAAATCAGTATGAAATTTCCTCAAAAAATTAAAAATTTTAAAATTTTAAAAAAACTTAAAAAAATTAAAAATGGAACTACCATATGATCCAGCAATCCCACTTCTGATTATATATCCAAAGGAAATGCTAACAGGTACAAAGTTTCTTTTTGTACCTGCTTCATGAATATACTAAACCCACTGAATTTTAGATTTTAAATGGGGGAGTTTTTATCCCAATAAAGATGCTTTTAGAAGCACAGTAAATAAAAGCAATTAGCCAGTGGAAGTCTTGACTGAACACAGGTAGGGAAACAATGTACAACAAAAGAAATAGTTACCATCAGCAGTATAAGGAAATTAAGTGTAAGATTAAGTCAAATAGAAGCTAAGTCATGTGGATGCTGATTTGTCAAGATGCGTACTTCAGAGAGACAACTAGGAGAGTGGCTGAGCATTAGAGCTGTTTTTCTTTATTGGATATTCATATAGGATGTTACCATTTTGTGAAAACTAATCTTGGGGCTACAGTTGAGATTTCTTAGTCTCTTTATATACTTATACTAAATTTTAATTACCTGAAGCAACTTGATCTTGTCTGTTTCTCACAACCGGAAGACATTGCCAAAATCACATGTTCTGGCTTTTCCTATTTCATAGATGGTGGAAAACAAAATTTTCTGGTTGGTTTTTGCAGAATATCATTCAAATAGTAGATAAAAATGAAGTTGGCATTGTTTTTAGTTCATTTGTGGCAGAATAACTTTCAGATACCAGATAAAAATTATTTGGCATTTAAGCCTTGTTTAAGAAAAGCTTAAAGAAAACAGATAATTATTCTCGTTATTTCAGTTTCATCCATCATTTAAAAAAGAAGAAACATCTTCTTTGGAAAATTATAAAATAGTAAATAAGAATATCTCATTGTATACCTATGAAGTATTATGTTATATATATAGATATATACACACACATATATACACATATGTACATACATGTATATATATTCTTAACATACATGGAACTGTGTGTGTATATATATATATATATATAATTAAGTTGTAATACAAATACAAGAAATGTTATGGTAAATCAGATCACTCTCAATTTGTTGGTGTCAGTTGAATTTGGCATAATTATTTCATATTTCAATTTAACAGTATCAGGAATAGAAATGCTATGTCATTTAGCTCAGGACAGTTTATATTTGAGAATTTATGGTAAATTAAAATTCAAATGAAGAAGAGGATAGCTCTTCCCATCTCTCTAAATGGCCGGTAAGGGAATAAGTAAGCAAATTATAGTATACCCATTCATAAAAATATTATGTAGAAATCAAGGCCATAATTATAGGAAACATGGACAATGCAAGTAGTCACAAAATAGAAAGCAAAGGCGGAGTATAACGTTGCATTCCTGCTATGATTGTAACAATATAAATAGATATCGAGAATGCAAATCCGAAAAGTATAGAAAAGAAAAAACAAAAATGAAGATAGTTGTATTAGTATTATCAGATCAGAGGTAGTGTATGTTTCCTCTTTGTTACATTTTCTCCGGTTTTGTCATACTACTTCTATAGTTTAAGGGGAAAATTAGTTAAGTCTTGATGTGCCTATAAATATATATTACATACAATGTAAAGAGGAGAGAGGAAAAATAAAAATGGGTAAGATAAGACAAACTTCAGTACCAGCTCCTTCTGAAACAGCAGTATCTGAAATAACAGAATGTGTGTGTGTGTGTGTGTGTGTGTGTGTGTGTGTGTGTGTGTGTGTCTGCAAAAGTTCTAACCATTCAGAGAAACATACCTTGGAGAAAATATTTCTGCAAATACACTTGTGTTGTTTTATCTCATTGGTAAGGGAAAAGAAAAGATCCTCAAAAAAAAAAAAAAAAGAACAATATGTTTCTGAATTATGCCTTTCTAACTGGGCTTTAGGTTTCTCTGAAAAGAACATCAAAAACAACTTTTCCAGAGAAAAGTTTGAGGTAATCAACAGCACACTCAGGACTTGTTAACAAATGGCCTCTTTCAGGGAAGACAACATTTTGGGCTCAAACTAGAGCATTTCTACCAGGGAAGGCTCCCATGGGGTGCAAAATCCTCCTAAGTATGGACATGCAAGAGTCTTTGATGTTGGGAGAATTCTTGCAAATGGGTTAGGAATCACTGAAGAACTCTGATGGGTAAGGGATTTCATTACCTAAAGGGGATTAATTTCATGTGCATTCTTGCCCAGAATGAAAAATTAAAGGAATAATTTATGTGGGCATTTCAAATAAAGAAAAAGATATTTTCAACAACCAGATACTTCAGATAGCAAGTTATTTGCTTGAATTACTAGCATAATTGCCTAAAATCATTTGTAATGTGTGCATAGTTACTGTGTGTTGTTAACTTGCGATGTGCAGTTGTGACCGTCAAAATTTGAAAGCCAAACCCTGTGATTTTCAAAGAATTCCCTACCCTTCTCCAAGACTGGTTCCCTTTGCTCCATCTATGGCACTTGGCCATGATGCTGAACTACTATTTGATCATTTAACCTTAATCTATCCCTTCAATATCAGAAAAGGAAAAATAATGACAAGAACTACTGATTGAGTTTATTTTTACTACAGCAATGTTTGGCCTTTTACAAGCATTTTCATCAAGATGGTTTATCTTCACATGGCAATCATTTATAAATGATGACAACATGGTTGGTAGAGGTGAGAATATTTGTGAAGAAAAATGTGAATGTACTGGTGCCATTAAGAAATGAGATGTAGCTTGTAGATTTGAAAACTCCTAAAAATATCTAGATTCTTCTGCATCTAGGAATTGGTGAGGTGGGGGGGGGGCGGGAATGATTTGTTAGAATTTTCTGATTTTCTTTCCTAAAATAACAGATTAACTTAGTGTTCTTCCAAATGCTTTTAGATAGAGAATCATCTCTTCATATAAAATCTTACATGGAAGCCTAATATGTGTAAGAAACAAAATCCAGCTGCTTGCTTAATGTCACTTGGGAAATTCAGAGCTCCCTCATTTCTATGCCCAGACGTATCTTTATGGAAATTCCAGAGTTCCCAATATCATACAGTATGAAGATTACTGTACTTGATGATTATATTTCTCTAGCATGTAGATAGCAGAATAATCTCAGTCACTTACATTTGTTTTGCAAAGTAATTTGAAGATTGCTGTCACAAGTGAGTCAGTACCCCATTCAAATTAGATCTTCATGAAGAATCCTCTTTTACCTAATTGTCAAGAATGTTTTATTTTCAATAATAGTTTAAATTTATTTGCGTCTTTTAAATCATAAAGGGTATTCATTCCATCAAAAAGATGAATTTTTTGAAACCTTTAAAAATGTGTTTTCTAATATTTTATCTCTCTGAAAGGAGGGAAGGAAGGAAGGAACAAACGAAGGGAAAGAGTGAGTTCAAAACCAAACAATTTATCTTCAAATCTTTGAGAATTTTTTCTATTAGTTCTTACTTATGTACAACTCTTCAAACTTTTCCCTCAAAATATGAGTTCTTATGAGAGCTCTATGTTCTATAAAGTCACTTTAACAGATGCTTCGCTCTTTTATTTCCCAGAGAGAGCTGTGTCGGAAGTGGGTTCTGATACCTCCATAATAAGAGCAGAACTCATTGGAAACCAGCATGCCATCCTGATGCAACCAATATTGCAATGTAATTATCATTTCTGAGAGGGTATCTGTTCTAAATTTGTGATTTTCTCTTTATTAAGGAGAAGGGGCAAGAATCCAATTGAAAAATATTTTCATATTGGACTTTATTTCCCTCCATCCCTCTCTTCCTGTGCAAATTAAAATGTTGGTCTGATTAATCTCAGTCTTTAGAGAAGAGTTTAGTATATCTGCCTTTGTATGCCTGTGGGAGGATTTTCCTTATATGGTTTCATTCCAAATAAAGGTACCTTGTGGGGTTAAATAATTTTGATAAGAAATATTTTAATTTTGTTTATTCTAATGCAAGCACCCTTAGACATGAAAGAAAATCAAAATATTTTTTTAACCTTCTTCTTTCAAAGGGATTGTGATTTAGAAATAAAAACTGTATACCATGCTAGGTTTTTTTCTCTTCTCATAAGAAGTGCTTTGCAGGAATTGGGGATTTAGGGTAGAGAATGTAGCTTCTGGCCAAGCTTTCAGTATTCTGTAAAGCTTCTTATTTTGGGCGGGGTGCTTTTCCTGTGCATAAACAAAACCATATTTAGATAAAAGCAAAAGTTGTTGATCACTAAAATATGAATTTTGGAAATAATCCTGGATAACTAAACAACTTTTAAAGTCTTTTGTAGAGTTTTATTAGTGAGTCAGAAACTTTTTGGTTTTCCCTACTGAAATAAGAGAGCAACTCTTTGCTCAGTAATTATTCCAACTAGCACCAAAAAAAATTACCCACTGGGAAACATTCAAAATATGTAATTGCATCTGGCTTGGTGCTTTTGAATCAATAAAAGGTATTCTTCCACTCACTGAACTCAGAAAATTTCCACATGCTTGGGTAATGATACTATAGAAATGTTTAATTATCATTCTCCTACCTGACCTAAAACTGTTTGTGAGTTTTGGCGAAGAGAAAGGGAGACTCAGAAATTCAGCAAGCATCGGACTGTGGTATCTTTCCAATGTGGAGACCATATAATTATATATGAAAAGGTTTTCTGTTTCAGACAGTGAAGTTTTGATGAAAAACAACACATAAGGATCACCTACCTTTTTATACAGACAAGTGAATTTTGGCAATCTACTTAGCTAAACAACAGTATATAGGTACAACTCAAGAATGTGTGATCTCATTAGTCTTTGGCCACGTACCTGTTGGAAAATAGTACAGAATTAAAGCACAGTACTGAGATGAGATGCCATTGGAAAATATTTTATAATACCTTACAATATAGATATTATGGATATGGTTTATATTTTTCACTGAAATTTAGGTGATTGTTTGGCAGAGAATAAGACTGGCTCAGTGTCCATCAGCAACAATAAAAAGTGATAATTGGCTTCCTAGAGTATATGATGCAGGTTTTAGATTTCACTTTTAATTAGATAATTATTTTGTTCAGAGAAAGATGTAACTTCTCTTTGTATTATGTGGTAAAGGTGAATGAATGATTAAAAGAAAGGCTCATCAGTAAAATGAAGAAGGGAACTGATAATTAAAAAAACAGTTTCAGGGGTGCCTGGGAGGCTCAGTCGGTTGGGTGTCTGCCTTCAGCTCAGGTCATGATCCCAGGGTCCTGGGATTGAGTCCCGAATTGGGCTCCCTGCTCAGTGGGGAGCTTGCTTCTTCAGCTCCCTCTCTTGTTCCCCCTGCTTGTGCTCTCTCTCTGTCAGATAAATAAATAAAATCTTTAAAAAAATAAAAATAAAAAAACATTTTCATACTATAAACAGAAAAGTAAGAGTATAATTCTAAAAATTGACTTTTCAGTGTCTTCTCTTAGTATTTAAACTAAATTGGAGTTTTCCTTTAACTTGAGTTTATCCTGTATTTGTTTCATGCTTTAATGGCCCCAGAGCATTTGTCCATAGGTTATTTTATTTGACCTTCTGTGGTAGACAGGATGGTGTTCTCCACTCAAGAGCTCTACATCCTACTCGCCAAAACTGGTGAGTATATTACTTTATGTGGCACAATGGATTTTCCATATGTTATTAAGTTAAGGATCTTGAGATGGGAAAATCACCAGGGATGATTTGGATGAGCCCAATGCAATCACGACAATCTTTATGTGATAGAGGCAAGAAGAGTCGAGACAGAAAGGCAATGGGACAAAGGGAGCAGAGAAAGATTTCAAAGTGCTATACTGCTGGCTTTGAAGATGGAGGAAGGGACCTTGAGCCAAGCAATTCAGGTGGTCTTTTAAAGCTGGGAAAGGCAAGGGAACAGATTCTGCCTCAGAGCCTCCAGAAGGCAACAGTCCTGCCAGCACCTTGATTTTAGTTACTGGGCCTGATTTTGGATATCTGATCTTTAGAAATAAATTTGTGTTGCTTTAATCCACTAAGATTGTAGTAGTTTATAATAGCAGCAATAGGAAACCAATATACTATTAGTAATTCTGAGACTTGAGAAGGTGAGACATTATCTTCAATTTACAGGAAGGTCATTTTTCCAGGATTCTGCAGTTAATATGGCAAAGCTGGGAGTAGCACCCAGGTTTTATGACCTCAAGTCCAGTGCTATTGTTCTACTAGAATTTATTTAGTTTCATCATTTTGCAGTATTTATTAGGTAGCTCTGGATTCGTTTCTGATTGCTGATATAATAAATTACCACAAATCTCATGGCTTAAAACAACACAAAATTATTCTCTTACAGTTCTGGATATCAGACGTCCAACAGAGGTCTCATTGGGCTAAGGTCAATCAAGGTGTCAGCACATCTACATTCCTTCTGGAAAATCTAGCGGGGAATCTGTTTCCTAGCCTTTCCAGCTTCTAGAGACCACTTGGATTCCTTGGTTTATGGCTCCTTCCTCCATCTTCAAGCCAACCACATAGCATCTTCAAATCTCTTTTTGACTAGAACCCCTGTTTCTTTTATCACATCTTTCTTGATTTTTACCCTCCTATCTCTCTCTTATAAGATCTGTGATCATGTTGGACCCATAGAGATAATCCAAGATAATCTCCCCATCAAGATTATTAATTTAGTCACATCTTCAAAGTCCCCTTTCCTATGTAAGTAACATAGTCAGAGGTTCTGGGGTTTGGGATATGGACATTCTGAGGGGCATTATTCTGTCTACCAGCATTTCCTATGTATCAAATATTGTCTTAATTTCTGAGAATAAATTAAAATGCCTAATATTGATGGGATTCCACTGAGAAATATTGAATAGTTAGACATAATCTGACTTATGTCTTAAAAACGCACTCTGACTCTTTAAATAAAATATAATGGAGAGGGGAGGAATGGCAGAATGGAAACAGTTGTGTAATCAAGAGCTGTGTGAGAAGGTCTGTCTTTATTCTTACTTTTCAGTTGTCTTGAAAAACTGGATAAGCAACAATTTACTTAATTTTGAAAATTGAGAAAAACTGGGTGAGGAGCATGTCTTGATTTAGTTGGGGTTAGAGGTGAGAATTAAGAATTGGTTTCAACATGTAGAAATTGAGAACTCAATAGACATCAAACCAGAGACATGAAGTCAGCAGTTGGACATGTGATTTTGAGTTCAGGGTAGTGGATAGGAGTGAAAATCAAGGAACTTGGAAATCAGTGTAGGCACTTCTATCTGAGACTTCATGATCCAGTAGGTCCAACAATACATGAAATGCCTATGATTAATACAGATGCTATATGAAGTCTCTTGCAAACCCCACTAGCAAAATCATAGCACAGACATCTAGGATTTTGGAGTAAATCTCTGCCCCCTTCTGAAGGTATCTACCTCTTTGAGAACAGCTCCTGGTTTGCTAGTAGGACATCACGGGGAATGAATGCCTAATCAGAGAACATCAAGTGACTGAAATTTAACCTGCTCATCAGGAACAATGTTATCTGAACCTCAGGGAATAAAGTTGGATACTCAGAGTAGTAATTTATCATGAAATTGAAATGGTGTATAGGAAATCAGGCTCCAGGAGGTCCAAGAAATACAAGTAAGGTGCAGGAGCAGATGATCCAGATTTCTTTGATGACTTATTCTGCATTGTCTCTTCTCTCCTAATCTTCATCTGTATTCTCATGGTGGTTCCTTATGACCACCTAACTCAAGAGCAGAAAACTTGAACCTGATTTACAGATGGCTTTGCATGATTTTCTGGCACTCACTTCAAGTGGATGGCTGCAGAATTTCAGCCTCGCTTAGTTTTGGCCCTAAAGAACAGCAGTGATAGAAAATTCCCCAAATGGGTAGAACTTTAAGCAGTACATTTGGACTTTTTACTTTGGCTCAAATGAGAGATACTTAGAAAGTGCACTGATATATGGACAGTTGCTAATACAACACGTGTTTGGACTACACAGGTTCACTTGTGTATGGATTTTTTCGAGTACATACAATACAGTATTGTAAATATATTTTCCTTATGAATTTCTGAATAACATTTTATTTTCTCTAGCTACTCTATTGTAAGAAAACAATATATAAGACATATAACATACAAAATATAGCACCTGTTAATCCACCAAGTTATTGTAAGGCTTTTGGTTAACAGTAGGCTATTAGTAATTAAGTTTTGGGGCAGTCAAAAGTTATATGTTTTGTTCAGCTGCATGGGGGGGGTTGCCCCCAGGTCTCATGTTGATCCAGGGTCAACTATAGCTTGGAACTGAATAATCAGGGACTTTAAAGGAACAGGATTGAAAAATGGTGACAAGATAAACAATTGGTACAAAAATCTTGTTTTTAATTGAATTTTTATGCTTTCATGGTATCTTTCCCTTTTTAAATTCTATATAAATTTTCCCCTAGTGATTTAACAGATATAACCTCATTTTGAATTCTAATGGTAGCTGTCTTTAACTTTTCAGTAATATACTGGAATCCACGTTTACCTACAATGTTAACTGAAATAATTTCACAATAACCACTGACTAATCTTAACTAAAAAATTAGTCCATTTTTATTTCCCCTTACAGAATCAGTGAGGATTCTCATAACAATGACCTTGAGTCATGAAGACAAAATTGAATTTATATTAACATTATCTGTTTAGGAGGTGAAGATTTTCATTAGATAAAAAAGCGTTATCAGAAAAATTGAAATAAGAACAAAGTATTGGAGCTTACAAGTCACCTTTCTGTAATACCTCATTCTGGGGTAATGATGAAAAACCTTAGTTATGCTAATAAACTTCCCACGTCCTTAAAAATTTGTCATATTTGCTTAGCAAAACAAATTTCTGAAGTCTTTGCAAGTTTTCCATTAATAACACTGGAGAAGTCCATGAAATCTTTTGTAAACTATGGATAATTTTTGTTTAGTTTCAGAGTTCTGGGCTTGAGTAAAGCTCTGAAGTGTGATAATGTGGACTTCTAAGGTAAATGTTAAACTTGGCAGAGATGCTCCATGAAGACTGAATATGTCATTTGACCTCTTGGTGACTCTGTGGCCTCATTTATAAATTGGAGTTTATGTTGAAACACTGCTGGGCATATGATGTAATTGGCTCCAGAGCTCTCCAGAGCACCCTCCAAACAGAGTATGAAAGATGCCTGGTGCCTGAACCAAACCATCAGAAAAATAACAGTGACAAGGAGACAAATCTGAAGAATTAAAAATAGCTGATAGAATCTAGCAGCTACTCAGAACAGTAACTTGAGATGCAAGCTCTACAACAATGGCCAGCCTGTTTCTACATAGTTTGTTCTTCTGTGGTTTTTTATAAATCTTTACTGCATCTCTTGCCACCAATATCCTCTGCCCTCAAGTTTTAAGCATAAAAAGAAACTTTGGACAACTAACTTGGACATTGTCATACAAACTTTTCTTTCAAATCTGTCTTAAATATTTTACTGTAAGTCAGTTTGGGAAACACAAGGAGATGCTACATCTACAACTACTTCAGTCAGTATCTTATAATTGCATTGTTCATTATTATTTTTTCAAATATAGATAGACCTGTAAGAAGCAGAATGAACACACATCCTTCAAACTGATTTGTCAAAGGTACTGGAATGGCTCAGCCTTTTAATCAAATTTTATATACCTGAAGCCTCAATATATGCACAGAAGAAAATGTTACCAGAGATTTTAACAAGATTGTTAACTCTTTTGTAGGAGAGCCTGAAAAACAGCTGGAAGACAGAGCTAATAAGATGACTGTTCTATTCTCCTTCCATTTAGAATTTTAACTTCTTGAATTGGTTTTCCTCTTAACCAATTGCTTAATCCATTTTGAAAGTTTCAAGGAGTCTTATAAAAGAATTTGAGGTCCTTTGTGAGAGCAGCCTTCTGAGAGCATGAAAGCTCTGTGATTTCTTGCTCTTTAGGTCTGGAAACTAACAGAGCACTTTGGAGTCAGAGCTGACTTATAAAGAATGGAACCTGACTTGGAATTTTGTGGAAAGGGTGTTTAGAAAGTGAATAAAACTGGAATTTATAAGCTGCACAAAATTAGCTAGTGTGGCTGTTTATATTAAATGTCTCCAGCCTCTTGCAGGTCAGGTGACATCCTCCAGCTTCCTGCTGCTAAAGTAAGACTCACGTCCTTCTTGACAAGTCTTGTTACAAAACATAATCCCAATTGCTTTGTAAAACTTAAATAACAAGATTACAAATCAAAACAAAACCCTGAGAGAGAAGCCTTGAGAAGAATAATTTTAAAGGTAGTTTTACTTTTCTATTAAAAAAAAAAAAAGGTTGGGCATTGGTGAACTAAGAATAGGTAGAAGTAAGACCAAGAGAGAAAGAGAAATAGGCAATAGTAGATGCTCATATTCTGCTGAAGATGATACCTGGTGAATACTACCTTATGGGGATAATTGATCATTTCCTCTAGTGGAGTACCTTGTGCTTCAGGAATTAGGGGCCCAGAGGATAAACCTCACTCCTGAGTATTAACAACTAAGCCAAAGTTCCTGTCTTAGAGATTTTTGTTATACTGTTTGAGATTTCCCATTTCTTTTAGTGCTGTGGTCAGAGAGAGAATGGGGAGATCTGCTTTATAATCAGCATATTTTGTATGGGTTCTGGGATTCTCCAATCAAGCTGCCAATCAGACATTCAGTGAGCTAATTGCCCTGAAACTCATATTACAAATAATGGGAGAATAATGGAAAAAGGAAAGGTATGGTCCTTACCCTTAAGTATATAATACTGTACAGGGAAGAGTAGACATAAAACATTCCAAAGAAACTAGCTAAGCAAGTATTTCATTGCTGGTGGGCTTTGGAAGAAAAGCTCAGATTGGCTGCAGTGTCATGTAGTCTAGTGCATTGGTGTGTGTGGGTGTGTGGGAGTGGGGTTGGTCGGGGGTGGAGTTGGATATCTATTCCATGTGATCACTCCCCCTCTGGGGCCCACAGCATATTCTTTGCCTTGGGTGAGGATTTGCACTGGAGAAAGGGCATTCAGTTTCATAGGCCATTTTAGGTGGGGTTGGGCAAGAGGGACAGTTGAATGTCACCTGGACACGGTCCCATGACTTAGGCATCATTCCTCTTGATTAACAAGAGGTGTGTTGGCTCTTCTCATAGGGAGGTGTCTTCTGAACCACAATGGGAAAGACAGCTATTAAAGGTCTTTGGTACTGGTGTTTTACTGGGCCCACTTACGTGGTTGTTGGACCTCAAAGTGCTGGTCTGGCTCCCTGGTGGTACTGACGGAGAGAGTTTTTTGTGGAGAGCTAGATGATTGCTTGAGTAGGTTTTGTTCCTTTCCAGTTGATCTGTCCATGTGGGATCCCATAGTTCTGGGACTCCTATCCCTCTACCTGCTCGTGCTCCTTCCTCTTCACCATGTCTGTACTCCAGTATTATCCAGACCCTGATACAATTATCTAGTTTTCAAGGGTGAAGGGAAACTAACACTTGGTGACCAAAAATTTAATTTTTTTAATTATCATTTTTCTACTGCTCTGGAAAACAAAAGCCAGGAATCAGACTCTTATTTTCTGGTTCTCTTGTAAATAAATCCTCCTCTGAAGGAATGAAATGTCTCCTAACCTTCAAAAAGGGAGTGTGGCAGTGTAATAGAAAGTAAGGGGGAAAAATAACACTGGTTAATTAACAAATGTTATTATACTACAGTTATAGTAAAGAATTTCATGTATCTATGTGTTAAGAATTAGGGAAATGTCTATAAAGACCAAAGAAACATGTATAATAAGATGAAAAAATGAATGAGAAATCAAGAGGTTTTGATTCTTATTCTAGCATACTGGTCATATGATCTGGGGCAAAATATTCAATGTCTATAAACTCTAGAATCTTCTCCTTAAAAAAATGTTTATAACAATACAAATCATGCCTACTACCTGGGAGGTGGTACTATATTGTGGGTACAAGAATTTAAAGTCAGTCTGTCTCATTTTGAATTTAGCATCTACCTTTTAGCTCTGAGATTTGCCAAGTTATCCAATTTTCCCAAGCCCCAGTTTCCTCAACAGAGTTGTATTAGGATGAAATGAAATCATACATATATATGACTAGTATATAGTATTTATATACATATGATTATATATGGTATTTGTAGTTATCCCTGAAGAAATCTTTCAATAATTAACTTATTGTTCCTACTGCCTCACCCCATGTAAGTAGCAAATGGGTTCACACATGCTAAAATATGATGTAAAGAGATTCCACACAATCATTTTTTTAGACATTTTGATAGGCTTTGTTCTTTTTTAAAAAAAGATTTTATTTATTTATTTTAGAGAGAGTGGGGGGAGGGGCAGAGGGAGAGAATCTGGAACAGAATCCCCACTGAGCCTGGAACCCAATGTGGTGCTCCATCCCATGACCCTGAGATCACTACCTAAGCCGAAATCAAGAGGTGGACACTTGACTGACTGAGCAACCCAGGCGCCCCTTGATAGGTTTTGTCCTAAAATCAATTATACATGAGCCTGTGTTTATAAATTTAGCATTTTTTTTCCTTGCATGTGACTTCAGTGTTATTAGGAACATCTACTGCCATAGGATGTTAACTCACACTGATTATTTTTGAGTCTGCTTACTTTGTAAAAGTCCTTTCCCATGCTTGGCTATTGGAAATAATACTGCAATGAACAGAGAGGTACAGATATCTCTTCAAAATAGTGATTTAATTTCCTTTCAATAAATACTCAGAAATGGAATTTCTGGATCATATGGAAATTCCATTTTTAATTTTTTGAGGAACCTCTGTACTGTTTTCCACAGTGGCTGCACCAATTTACATTCCTACCAACAATGCACAACGGTTCCCTTTGGTGCACATCCTCACCAGCACTTGCTATCTCTTGTCTTTTTGGTAGTAGCCATCCTAACAGGTGTGAGGTCTTATCTCATTGTGGTTTTGATTTGCATTTCACTGTTGATTAGTGATATTGAGTAGCTCTTCATGTACGTGTTGGTCATTTAAATATCTTCTTTTGGGAAAATATCTTTGGGAAATTTCAGGTTCTTTGCCCATTTTTTAATTGGATTGTTTAGGGTTTTCTTGCTATTGAGTTTTATGAATTCCTTATATATTTTGGATATTAACCACATGAGACACGTGGTTTGCAAATATTTTCTCCCATTTTGTAGGCTGTCTTTTCATTTTGTTGAAAAGCGTTTTGGTTTGATGTAATTTATTTTTGCTTTTGTTGTTTGTGCTTTGGGTGTCATATCCATAAAATAATTGCCAAGACCAGTGTCAAGGAGCTTTTTCTCTATATTTCCTCCAGGAGTTTTAGGGTTTCAGGTCCTACATTTACGTCTTTGGTCCATTTTGAGTTCATTTTTTCGTGAGTGGTAAAAGATAGGGATCCAAGTTTCATTCTTCTGCATTTGAATATCCAGTTTTCCCAACACTATTTGTTGAAGAGACTCTCTTCTCTCCATTGAGTATTTTTAGTTCCCTTGCCAAATGTTAGTTGACCATATATGTGTGGGTTTATTTCTGGGCTCTTGATTCTTTTTCATTGGTCTATATATCTGTTTTTATGCCAGTATCATACTATTTTTATTACATTAGCTTTGTAATATAGTTTGAAATTAGGAAGGGTGATGCCTACAGCTTGTTCTTCTTTTTCAGGCTCATGTTGGGCTATTTGGGGTCTTTTGTGGTTCCACATGAATTTTAGGGTTGTTTTTTCTATTTCTGTAAAAAATATCATTGGAATCTTGATAGGATTGCATTGAATCTGTAGATTATTTTGAGTAGCACAGACATTTTAATAAAATTAATTCTTTCAGTCCACGCACACAAGATATCTTTCCATTTGTTTGTGCCTTCTTCAATTTTTTTTAACAAATGTATTATAGTTTTCAACATACAGGTCTTTTACCTCCTTGAGTAAATTTATTCCTCAGAATTTTATTGCTTTTGATACTATTGTAAATGGGATTTTTTTCCCTTTCATTTTCAGATAATTCATTGTTAGGGTATAGAAATATAACTGATATTTGTATGTTGATTATTCTACAACTTCGCTGAATGTATTAGTTCTAACAGCTTTTTGGTTGAGTCTTTAGGATTTTCTATATATAGGATCATATATAGATGATATATATATATCATCTGCAAATAGACTATTTTATTTCTTCCTTTCTGATTTGCATGTCTTTTATTTCTGTTTCTTGCCTGATTGCTCTGGCTAGGACCTCTAGTACTATGCTGAATAGGAGTGGTGAGAGTGGGCATCCTTATCTTATTCATTACCTTAGAGGAAAAGCTTTCAACCTTTCACCATTGAGTATGATACCCAGCTGTGGGCCTGCCATATATGCCCTTTATTATATTGAGTTATATTCCTTCTATATCCATTTTTAGCTTTAATGGATGTTGAATTTGTCAAATGTTTTTTATGTATCTATTGAGATGATCACATAATGTTTATCTGTCCTTCTATTAATGTGATGTATCACACTTATTTATTTGCATATCTTGTACTATCCTTGCATCACAGAGATGAATCCTATTTGATTATGGTGTGTAATCCTTTTAATGTGCTGTTGAATTCAGTTTGCTAGAATTTTTTGAGAATTTTTGCATCTATATTCATCAAAGATACTGGTCTGTAGTTTTCTTGTGGTGTCCTTATCTGGCTTTGATATCAGGGTAATGCTGGCTTAATAAAATGAGTTTGGGAGTGTACCATCCTCTTCAATTTCTTCTGGAGTTTGAGAAGGATCTTTAAATGTTTGGTAGAATTCATCAGTGAAACCATTTCTCCTAGACTTGTTTTTTGGGAGGTTTTGATTGCTGATTCAATGTTCTTGTTATTTGCAATTTAGATTTTGTTTCTTCATGATTCGTTTTTGATAGGTTATACGTTTCTAGAAATTTATCCATTTCTTTTGGTTGTCCAATTTGTTGGTATATTGTTGTTCATAGTAGTCTCTTACGATCCTAAGTGCCCACTGATGGATGAGTAGGCAAACAAAATGTGCATATAATACATTGGATACATTGTATTCAATACATACAATGGGATATTTTTCACCCATAAAAAAGAAGGAAATCCTGCCATTTCCAGTAATATGGATGAACTTTGAGGACATTATGCTAAGTGAAATAAGTTGGAGATAGAAAAACAAATACTGTATGATCTCATTTATATGTAGACTTACAGAAACAAGAACAGATTGGTGGTTAGGAGGTTAGGTGGCAGAAATGGATAAAGGTGGTCAAAGGGTACAAACTTCCAATTATAACATGAATATGTTTGGGGGATATAATGTACAGCATTTCCATTTAACTATAGTTAAAAAGATCATATTGTTTATTTGAAGGTTGCTAAGAGAGTACATTTTAAAAGTTCTCACCACACACACACACACACACACACACACACACACACACACACACTCACATACACACAAAGTAACTATGTGAGGGATGGATGTGTGTTACATTACTTTTTGGTGGTAACCATTTTGTAGTATATACATATATCAAATCATTATGTGTATGCCTTACACAATATTTTTTATCAATTATCTCATTAAAATTGGAAAAAATAAAAAGGCCTTCCTCTTTGCAGCTTAACTGTAAGCTGTTATTTTCTAGGACTGTCCTTATATTTCTCTCCGATGGCTAGAGATATAGCTTGCTGTCTTCAATATAATACATTTTGGGAAATTAGATCATTGACTTGTTTTAGAATTATGTATTTCTTAAGAAAGAATAACAATTATCTTTGGATAGAGTTAGAGATCAAGGACTGCCTTTTAATTTGAGGGAGTTTTTTCTGTGTATTGGTTTTCTTATTGGCTGATCCAGATTGATGATGTAATCATCATAACAGGATGTTAAAATGGGACCCTTTACATCTCAGTTTCGGTTATATAACCAAAAATAGATGGCAAGGAATTTAATATTCCAAAGTAAGGGGCTAGGTTACATATAATAAAAACAGATTTTGTAGCTTTTTTTCTTCTTTTAAGCTGAAGAAACTGAAAGAGAAGTTATAATTTGAGGAGAGAATTTTCTTTGGTGGAAGTTGTCAGTGAGGAAGGGGAAAGAATTTCTTTATTCCTATTTTAGATCTGGTAGAGGTGTTCTGATACCAGTCTCATGGAGCAGGGGGAGCTCACACTGGAAAAAGGTGAAGGGCAAGAAGTTGGCTGAATCAGGCTGTACCAACAAAGTGGAAAATTACAGTTAAGAAGTCACTGCACTTCTTTCTACTGTCCAAAGGTGTGTTTCATGGGGATATAATGCTAGGGAGGCACCTTGAGATTGTCCTAACTCTTGCCCAAGACGGCCACCTAAAGAGTTGAGTAAGCCTCAGCAGACATAGCCTGAAAGCATATTAATGGCTGCTCAAAGGCTGAGGCAGGAGTCTTAAAACCATTTTCTGGAGAAGATTCATTCATCTGCATTAGAGCAATTGCAGTTCAGGGATTCTCAGTTGTATTAGTTTTTTGTTGTTGCTGTAACAAATTACCACAGATTTCGAATCTTAAAACAACACAAAGTTATTCTCTTGCAGTCTACAAGTCAAAAGTCTAAAAGCAAAGTGTGATCAAACTCTATTCTTTCTGGAGATCTCCAGAGAATAATCTGTTTCTTTGCCTTTTCTAGTTCCTAGAGGCCCCCCAAGTGAAGCTGTGGCTCCTTCCAGAATTTGCAAAACCAACTCTCTCTCTCTGACCCTTTTTTTCCATTGGCATATTGCCTTCTGTTTCTTGGACCCTGATGTCTCCTTCTCTTATAAGAACCCCTGTGAGGACATTGGACTCACATGGATAATCCAGGATTATCTCCCTATCTCAAGATTCTTAATTTAATCACATTTTCAAAGTCCCTTTTACCATGTAGATTAACTATTCACAGGTTTTGGGGATGAGGATGTGGATATCTTGGGGAGAGGTGCTTTCTTCTGTCTCCCTTACCAGTGAAGGAAGGTAGCCCAAGAACCCACAACAGTACCAGGAGAGGAATAATCAACTTTAAACAGTGCCAGGGTAAGAGAATCTTGGCACCAGCTCAAAAGAGTAAAGTTCAAGAGGACATTTGTCTGCCGCTTACTGCCCCTACCCCTACTTCTCTTTTCCTTCACCCAAAGGATAAGAAACTTCTTTTGGCAAGCTGGGGAGGAGGAGAGAAATACAGGCTAGGGAAACAGGGAAGAGTGAATCATTTTATCTTACTGTCCTATTGTAAAATTCCTACCTAGAACCATGTTGAGTTGAGGGAAAGGGGAACCTTTTACTTTGAATAAAGTTCAAAGTTGATTTATTATTATGGAATGGACATTATAGTTGGTGACTCAAAATTACCAGAGGAGAGAGGGGAAGCTTTTACTTTGAATAAAGTTCAAAGTTGATTTATTATTGTGGAATGGACATTATAGTTGGTGATTCAGAATTACCAGAGGATGTTATCATCATCATCATCATCATCATCATCAAGAGTGACCAGACAAGTTATGCCCAGGACTCATCTAAAGATGGTAACAGATTAGATCCACAAAGTAGATTTGAATAGGCAGTGCCAATGGGGAATGGAGGTGGGAGAATTAGGCTGTTTCCTTATTGAGCTTTGAAGGTTATGCTTCTTCAACATAATGGTTATATAATATAATCCCAACTTGCATTGTTTTATGCACATGAAAAAAACAGACAACTGAAAGATGAAAAAGGTTATCATGTAATTGGACAGTTAAGAAGACATTACCATGAACTAGAGTTTGATGTTTTAATTCCTGCACTTTCCAAGGCTAAGAAATGGTTTAAGTGGCAGGAAAAGAGAAAGAAGTGAACATAAAAACTACAGAGAAGTAATTGCTGACAGTGCAAACAGAAATAGAAAAAACTGAAGTGGCAAGATATGCAACCACTGGTAGCCATATAAAGTGACAGTGAAGTACAGAAATTGCCATTGGGGAAAAGAGGAGAAAATTTTTATTAACAAAAACAGAAATATAGTTTGGGGGCATTTAGTGAAAGGGCACACTTAAACACCCTTCTGATATAAGGTCATATAACAAAGGAATGTCAATTAAATAACTCTCTTTTGACTGTTCCGGGAAGAACCACTTGTCCCTTCATACCTCAATTACCTCAGAAATTTTCATTGTTCTACAACACAATACTACATTGATGTTCATGATGTCTTCTTGACCTCATAAAAAAGGAAGGTTATTTTTTTAAGTATACCATTTTCTATTGCAGGAACATGAATAACACATTTTAGAAGGATTGCTATTAAAAAATTCATATAAAAGAACTGCAGTAACTATAACCGCCAACATGGTGCTTAATGATCCACCTCCCCTGGAATTCTTGCTCTCCCTCATTGAATCAGTTTGCTCTGGGTGGCCAATAGAATAAAGTAGAAGTCATGATATATGATTTTGGAAGCTAAATGGCATTACAATTTCTGCCTTGGTCTCTCACTTGCTCTGGGGGAAGTCAGCTAGCTAACCACGCCATGAGAATATTCAAGTAGCCATGTGGAGAGGCCCATGTAGAGAGGAACCATGTGTGGTTCCCATCTAATAGCCAGCACCAATTTTCCAAGCTGCATCTGAAAGAGCCCCATTGGAAAGGGACCCTCTAGCCCCAGTCAAGTGCTCTGATAATTGCAGCCCCATTCAATATCTAACTGCAGCCTCGTATAGACCTTGAGACACAACCACCAACTGAGCCACTACAGAATCCTCATCCACAGAACTGTGAGAGATTATAAATGGTTGTTGCTGTTTAAAACCACTATATTATGATAGTAATTTGTTACATAGCAATAAATAATAATATATTTACCCTTAAAAAGGAAAGTCCAGAAATCAACCCAATCAAGTAGCTTTGGAAATACTTGGCCACGTAGATAAATTCATCAGCAACTGAATTTGCTCTCTTCTGGTTGAAATTATTATAACTCCTAGAGCTTTACTTGTGTCCTTATCCTAACTCTGGCACTAAGTGGCTGCTTGATTTAGAGCACATTTTAAAACTGTATTGAGCCTTTTTTTTTTTCATTTGTGAAATGGGTTAATAATATCTACCTAACAGTTTGTTGAGAGGATTAAATATGCCACAAATTTAAAGCCTTTGGCATGACACAAAAGTTGTCAGAAAATGTTTCTTTGGTTTTGCTTTTTCTAAAGCTTTTAGGTTGATAAAGTCTCGGTTATAAAGACTGTACATTGAGTAAAATAATTTACAGTATTGATTTTTTAAAAATTCTAGAGAATATGTTAACAGGCAGTAGCTTTAGATTTTCTCAATACATCTAAACAGTGCTTTTGGGTGAGATCGATTGGTCGTGTCTTCACAGTGCTCTTGGGTGCCAAATTCTATTTATTAAACCAGTTGCTATTTGGAGTGCTATGTTGATTTAGAAGAAAAATTCATATTAATTGCAAGGATTGAGAGAAAATTTTCACAATGTAGCTTCAAATGTTTAGAGGGGTATTACAAAACAATAGAAAACAGTCACTAATAAAATGATATGTTCTATTTTGAAACAGTAGTTTGATTAAAGGAAAGTGGGGAGGGAGGGAAGGACAGAGCTGAGCTGAAATCTATCCAAACCCATGGCAGATGTGGTCTAAGTATTTAGGGAGCTTTATAATTATAATCTTTAGCCTGCTGTGGAGATTAGATATTCACCTGCAGGTTTTCACTGTTACTAGAGAATCTCTCTAAATTTGTTCTCACCTTTGTTTTGCAGCATACATTACCGCCCCCAAATATGTACACTTCCAAATAGTTAGCAAGCAGTAGGGTCTCTGTCCACTCGGCCTGTACTTCCTCAATCTTTGTATCTGCAAGTGTCCTGGAGTTGTTCTGAGTGTTTTAGCTCAAAGGATTTAGGTTTGGCCAAACTAAAGTGAGAAAACCTGCCTGCCTAATCCAGGGCTGACCCTGTTGGGTCCTCCTGAATTTGGAATTAGTTCTATATGTATTCTGCCATGTTTCCTGGCATCATTCAACCTTCCTGAGGTTATCCCCATAACTTAGTTCAACTTTTAGCTTCAACAGACCAAGAATATGAAGACTACCTGCAGCTCATGTAATCTGAACTTGCCCCAAATTGGAGATTTTTAAATTACCAAACCAAAAGAGAATCCAAGGGCTAGACAGAATTCTCTTTTTGTAAAGATTTTATTTACTTATTTGAGACAGAATGAGAGAGAGTGAGAGAGCACATGAGAGGGAGGAGGGTCAGAGGGAGAAGCAGGCTCCCTGCCAAGCAGGGAGCCCGATGCGGGACTCGATCCAGGGACTCTAGGATCATGACCTGAGCCGAAGGCAGTCGCCCAACCAACTGAGCCACTCAGGCTCCCCGGGGCTAGACAGAATTTATGCAATGTATTTTATCCTTAATAATTTACATCTGCTACCTCCAGCATGGATTCACTTTTATATTCTAAATAATTATACCTCTGCTCTTTTCATATCACATCTAGAAGTCCTGAGAATTGATAATGCATATTATATATTTATATATGTTAAATATGTTAAATATATAACACATATTGTATATTTATAATGTATATAAATATTTTATATAAATATTTTTAATGTAAATATATGTACTCATAGATATTTAAATATTAAGTTTAAAAGAAAATTCCAAATTGGAATTTGGGCATATGGCAATATGGCAGCCACTAGCCATATGTAAATTAAATTACATTAAAAACTTGAGCCCTAAATTGCACTAGTCTTACTTCAGATGCTCAGTAGTGGAATTCATAGAAAGTGAATATTTTTTTAAAAAATCTCATTGTGTTATGTTAGTCACCATACAGTACATCATTAGTTTTTGATGTAGTGTTCCATGATTCGTTGTTTTTGTATAACACCCAGTGCTCCATGCAATACGTGCCCTCCTTAATACCCATGACCGGGTTAACGTATTCCCCCCACCAAACCCTCAGTTGGTTTCTCAGAGTCCATCATCTCTCATGGTTCATCTCTCCCTCCAATTCCCCCCTTCATTTTTCCCTTCCTTCTCCTAGTGTCCTCCATGCTGTTCCTTACATTCCACAAATAAGTGAAACCAGATGATAATTGACTTTCTCTGCTTGACTTATTTCACTTAGCATCATCTCCTCCAGTCCCATCCATGTGGATGCAAAAGTTGGGTATTCATCCTTTCTGATGGCTGAGTAATATTCCATTGTATATATGGACCACATCTTCTTTATCCATTCGTCTGTTGAAGGGCATCTCAACTCTTTCCACAGTCTGGCTATTGCGGACACTGCTGCTATGAACATTGGGGTGCATATGGCCTTTCTTTTCACTACATCTGTGTCTTTGTGGTAAATACCCAATAGTGCAATTGCTGAGTCATAGGGTAGCTCTATTTTTAATTTTTTGAGGCACCTCCACACTGTTTTCCAAAGTGGCTGTACCAACTTGCATTCCCATCAACAGGGTAAGAGGGTTCCCCTTTTCTCCACAACCTCTCCAACATTTGTTCTTTCTTGCCTCGTCAATTTTTGCCATTCTAACTGGTGTAAGGTGCTATCTCAATGTGGTTTTGATTTGAATTTCTCTGATGGCTAATGATGATGAACATTTTTTCAAAGTGCATATTTAGAATATTTCTATCATTACAGAAACTTCTGTTTGATGGCTCTATTCTTAAAAAACAGAAAACAAACAAACAAAAAACATGGTTCTATTCTAGACCCTTGAAGCTGCTCTGAAAAAGTACTGACTCTTTAGACTGTAGTCCATGCCTCCTTTAGGAGACAGTCAGATAATGGCAATGATGCTTTTCAACAAAGTATTCTTATGACAAGGGTGGTTTAGACAGTAGTTGAATAGAAAAAATACAAAGGGCGGTAGGGAGGGAGAAGGAAGAAGGGAAGAAGGGAGGAAGGAAGGAGGAAACTTTCTATGTGGTAGGGCCTTTCTCACACATAGTACAGTGTCAGCTTCCCCCGGGATGGGGAGCCTTGGAGGCAGGGACTAAGCAGAAGGGAGCATGCCCGTGGGCAGAGAGGAGCTGCCTCTCCAGCAAAGGCCTCCACTCCCACTTCAGCAAAGGCCCCAGAGCCCCAGGCATATTAAATTTTAATGGTAAACACTGGGACTAAGTTTGTTTGAATCCAAGTAGAATACTCCCCTCTTCCATATATTCAGCATCCTCCTTTGGGATAACTTAACTAAATGTTCTACTGAATTGGTCTGTTAGACTGTGACTCTAGAACCATAATATCATCTTACTGGGAAAAAAACAAACCAAACCAAAACAAAACAAATGGTCATTCTCCTTGCTGGGTTATATCTTTGTGACTGTGCCAAGGGCAGTGACCTGGTATTACTACTTGCAGAATGTTAATTAAGATATCCCATGGATACAATACAATTTTTCATACTCCTTATGTTCATGTAGACATGACTTAAAAGTTTATTTCTCTAAATGGACATTTTTCTATAAGAGTATAACTCTAAAATAATATCACTACTGCATATTAGTCACAGGAGTATGATATGATTTTGTGTAATTCATGATGAATGAACAGCCAAGGGAAATTTTTCCTTCAAGCTTCCCCTGATAAGCATGGTCTGAGCCTCATAGGTGTAGAGCAAACAATTTTTTATGACCTGGACATTATGATAAATTTCCTTTACCTTAGCTTTTATACCTGTGTAATTATTCCACAATCTTAATACACCCAAGGTTAAGGATCTGTTTGCAGAACTTGAGACGAGGTTAGAGGACATAAACTTACAGAGTCAAACAAAATGTACTGTGTGATGCTTGTAATATGCAAAAAAAAACATAAGAAGAAAAATATTTTTTAAAAAACATTGCTTCTTAAAACATAAGGAATGACTTTGTGAGGAGTCTGTTGCTGAGCAATGTTAGGTCTGGGTAAAATTTTGGTGAAGGTGAAGACTGCTTTCTAGTGTATTCTCTTTCATTCGTTTTAAAAATATTTTTTCTGAATCCTATATTCTTTAATTAATCTCTCTTTCTCTGTCAGAAGAGGACAACTTTTTCAGGCTATCCATAATAGGTGGCCCAGAACTTTTCACTTTTGTGTCCCAGTAATGGACATTGCCTCAAGTTCTGATCTTCAGATTTTTTCCAGTTACAAAAATGTTTATCCATCTCAAAAGGTAATAATTTCATTTAAAAAATGACTACTTCCAAATGATGTTTAATGTTAACATTTGTGTCTTCAACTCCAGTTAATAATGAGAATGTCAGATGTGGTACAAAATTGTTGGGATCTTTCTTGCCTTGAATGTGATACTGGGGTGCTTATTCATTATTATTGTCTTATTGATATATAATTCACATACCATAAAATTCATCCTTTTAAGGTGTAAGATTCGATGATTTTTAGTGTGTTCACAAAGGTTTAAAAACATCACCATTATCTAATTCTGGAACATTCAGTCACCCTAAAAATAGCATTCTCTCCCTATTCTCCCTTCCCATCATGCCTTAACAACTACTAATCTACTTTCTATCTCAATGAGTTTACCAGTTCTGGACCTTTCATAGACTCATATACTATGTGCCCTATTGTAGCTGGCTTCTTTCACTTAGCAAGCATAATGTTTCCAAGATTCATCTGTGTCAGACCATGTATCTGTACTTTATTCTTTTTTATGACTGAATAGTATTCCATTATGAAGGCATATCACATTTCTTTCTCTGTTCTTTAGTTGGGTTTGTTATTTGTTTTTTTCACCCACTTTTTAGCTATTATGGATAATGCTGCAATGAATATTTATGTACAATTGTTTGGTAAACATAGTTTTTAATTTTGGGGGTTGTATACATAAGAGTGAAATTGCTGAATAATATGGTAACTCTGTGTTTAACTGTTAAAGAACTGCCCGATTGTTTTCCAAAGATTATGATCATTCCAATGTATTCATATCCTCATCAATACTTATTGTTCTTTTAATCTTTTTTAAAAATTTTAGCCACATAATGAGCGTGAAGTAGTATCTCATTATGGTTTTAATTGCATTACCTAATGATGCTGAGCATATTTTCATGTGCTTATTGATCATTTGTATATTTTCTTTGTAGAAATATTGATTGAAATTGGACCATTATTTTTTTTTTCTTTTAAAGATTTATTTATTTACTGGAGAGGGAGAGGGAGAGAGAGAGGCGTGGGTTGGGAGGGACAGAGGGAGAGGGAGAGAAAGTCCTAAGCAGACTCTGTGCTGAGTGTGTAGCCTGATTCAGGGCTTACCCTCAACCTCATGACCCTGAGTTCACAACCTGAGCCAAAACCAAGAGTCGGTGCTTAACTAACTGTGCCACCCAGGGCCCTTCTTATTACCATTTTTAAATTGGGTTATTTGTTTTTTTTATGTTTAAGGTCTTTTTTTTTTTCTAGAGAGAGAGAAAGCATGTGTGGGTGCATGTGTGGATGTGCCTGAGATCATGACCTCAGCCAAAATCAAGAGTCTGACGCTTAACCAACCCGAGCCACCCAGGCGCCCCTATGTTCTAATAGTTCCTTATGTATTTAGCTTCTACCAGATAAATGATTTGCAAATATTTTCTCCCTGACTGTAAATTGTCTTTTTACTTTCTTGATGGTAAACTTTGAAGCACAAAAGTTTTTAATTTTGATGAAGTTCAACTAATTTTATCTTTTATCTTATCTTTGGGTTTGTGATCTTGGTGTCTAAGCAACCATTGCTTACCCAAGTTAATGAAAATTTAGGCCTAGGTTTTCTATTAAGATCTTTTGTAATTTTGGCTTTTACATTTAGATATTTGATTCATTTTGATTTAATTTTTGTGTATAGTTTGAGGTTCAACTTTGTTCTTTTGTATCTGGATATCAAGTTGTTTAGCACCATTTGTAGAAAAGACTTCTCTTTCTCTGTTGAAAATTTGCCTTGGCACCCTTGGCAAAAATTAATTAATAAATGTAGGAGTTTATTTTTGAGGTCTCAACTCTATTAATCTGTATTTCTTTCCTTATGTTAGTACCACATTGTTTTGATCACTGTAGCTTTGTAATAAGTATTGAAATTGGGAAGTGTGAGTCCTTTAACTTTTTCTTTTTAAAGACTGTTCTGGTTATTCTGAATCCCTTGCATTTTCATATGAACTTTAGGATCACTATGTCAATTTTCTTTTTTTTTTTTAAGAAAAAGCCAGCTTGGATTTTGATACAGATTACTTTGAATCTGAAGATCAACTGGGGGAATATTACCATCTTAACAATATTAGGCCTTCAATCTATGAACATAGGCTACCTTTTTATTTTTTTTTAGGTGCTCCTTAATTTCGTTCAATAATGTTTTGTAGTTTTTATTGTAAAAATCTTGCACTCTTTAATTAAATTTATTCTTAAATATTTTATCCTTTTTATGCTTTTAAAAATAGAATTTTTCTTAATTTCATTTTTGCACTGTTCATTGCTACTACATTGCAGTGCAGTTGATTTTGTGTATGATCTTGTATCCTGTAATATTGCTAAAATTGTCTTTTAGTTTGAATTAGTTTTTAATAGCACATGTTCATTAACACTATTTTTTAACACCATATTTTTAAAAAAATTTATTTATTTATTTGACACAGAGAGAGAGAGAGACAGAGAGACAGAGAGAGAGAGAGCACAAGTAGGGGGAGGCAAAGGAAGAGGGAGAATCAGGCTTCCTGCCCAGTGGGGAGCCCAATGTGGGGCTCAGTCCCCAGACCCCGGGATCATGACCTGGGCCAAAGCAGACATTTAACCAACAGAGCCACCCAGGTGCCCCTTTAACACTGTATTTTTGTCCAGAGTATTGCTGACCTGTTTTAATAGTCATCAATAAGATACTTAAAATAACCTCATGACTTGGTTAGGTCTATATTTTCTCTACAGTTGCAATGACTAAGTCCCAAGAGGTTAAATTACTTACTCAAGTTCTCATGTATAATAAGTAGTCGATCCAAATGGTAACACAGATGTGGGTCTCTGTCAGCCACATGTCCTTTCAGTTACCCCTTCAAGTGTGTCATGCGTCAACGAGGAAGTTATGAAAGGGGCATAGGACTGAGATATGTTGGGATAGAGTCAATTTTGCTGGAGTTTCTACATTTCTCTGCTAATCTAGAAGTGACATGACAAAATTTCTCTTCCAATAGTATAATAATATGACAACAACAGAGCGATCATAAATTCCCAAACCTCCATCACCTGATGCCATCGAAATTTGAATCTGTTCAATTTTCTTTGGATTGAGGTACTGTTTATTTAAAGCCAGAAACAAATTGACTTACTGCTTGGAGAGAAAGATACAGTTTATAAACATATATGTATATTGTATAAAGATCCTGTTTTCAGCTATTCTGTAAAATTTATATTGTTTCTTGATTCAATACATGTTTTACCAAAAAAAACCATTGACACTTATTAGAAAGGGTAAACTCAAACTTTGTCTGTGGATTGTTAGACACTAACTTCCCTAGCAGGGTTTTCTCCAGTCAATATATCTATAATATTATCTTTAACAGCAAAACCCATGGTCTTACTGAAGCTAGGTAATTCTTACTCTTGCTGCAAAACTACAAATACGATTCTGACTTCAACATTTGCTAATAACTATTCCCTATTAATGGATATTAGATTCATGCTTAACACTAAAATTAGTTCAGCTCGAGGCATAAATGGACTGCATTTGCTCCTTTTGTCTGTCATGCTAATTACTACCAATCTCTATAGACCAGTCAAGCATTCAAACTGCCATTATAATCAGACTAAACATTACATGTGCATGTGTGCACAGGCGCGCGCGCACACACACACACACATACACACTCTCTCTCACACTCTCAACCCAAGAATTGCATTTTTGTTGCACAATATTACAACTTTACTGAATGATAATGGATGTAACAAAAACTAAATATATAAAATATTTTTGTACAAATCTTTAGAATGCTGATTTTTAAAAATTTATACTGCATTATTCTGGAACATGTATATGGTTATATTATTTCTAGATGAAATTTGACATTTACTATGACAACAATAAGCCTATTAATGAAGCCCAAGGTGACTGTGTATGATATGAAGTGTTTCATTTATTCCCATCTTGGCTCCTCCATTTTCTGTGTAACCCTGGGCAAATCTGTTTCATTCTTCATGGCTCAAGTTTTACATATGTAAAACTGAAGCAATAATTGCCATTTATATATTATTTTTTGTGAAAAGATATCATGAGAATTAATGAGATTATTAGTCGGTAGACCTCCAGGCCATTGTCACTGCAAGGATAAGATTATTGGCCTCTAGAGGAAGAGGGATGGGAGGGTTTAGGAGGAAGAGAAAGCAACCTTGATGAAATGGGAGAGAGATTGGGGATGGAGCCAAGTAATGACATCAGCCTTTAAAAAACCAGATAACGGGAATCAGAAAGGCAGAAAGAAGTTCTTGCATTTCCCCTTGTTCTAATACAGACCTGTCTTTACTAATTCTGTTCCACCCAACCCAGACCAGGTTATACTCTTCTCCACTGTAATCTCCAGTGTCCACTCCCTCCTTCCATAGGTAATCACAGGAGACTGTTAATGTGACTTTCCTATCCAGTACACTGTGATACCTGAAGACAGATGCTGTATCGTATTTGTCCCTAGATGCACAGACTAGAGCACAGGGTCAGGCACTTACGAGTGCTCCAAAAAAAAAAAAGGCAATATGGATTTGGATGGTAGGAGATTTTGATACAGTTGAAAGGTGCCATTTTGTTTAGAAAGGAGAAGTGGCTTCCTATTCTGTAATGAATTTGCTGTGAACAACATTTTTTGGCACTCTGAAATGGATGTCAGGAAAGGCTTTAATCTAATATTCATTCGTTCATTTCTTTAATTGCCCAATTGCCAAGCCTTGTTTTCTATGATGACGGAGAAGCAGGAAGAGCTTCCTATTAAGCTGAAATTGATGTTCAAAGTAAAGGTACTCAGCACTAAATCTGAATTAGTAATCAACTAATTAGATCAGTCCATATGCTTGATGGTGATGTTTTAGTTAACATTTTCTTTAATCAGCTAATGATGCAATCCACTAAGCTTGCCTTTTTCACTTTAAACTTAAGTGTGAAGCCTTCTAATCATCTTTTAGCAAAATATATACCTAAAAATGGAGAGACCTTTTTTAAAGTTTTAGATCTAAGCCTAATTTCTATTTTAGTAAAAAAAAAAAAAAAAAAAAAAAAAAAAATCAACCTATCCCCTTTATTCATTTTTTTCTTACCGAGATTACAATTAAACCACTTTGTTTCCTAAGGACCTAAGCTCAAAAGCAAATGCCTGTTCTAAAAAATCACAAATGATACTATTTGCCAAATCGTCCATTGTCACGTGTCTCCCTGCCATCATGGCGCCAGCAACTCATTCCAAAATGGCTGAAGAGCCACGGAAGGTCTCAATTTTATAGAGTTTTAAATGGTTTGCCTGCTCATATGGTTTATAGAAGTGAAAGACTGGCAGAGTTGCCTAATTCATGTCTCCAAGCATAAATGGAGACACAGAGAAACAGGGTCCAGGCTGCGGGTGGAGTGCCTGCCCTCCAGTCCACGTTGCTTCCCGTGAGGCCATGCTCCTTGCCTGAATTCAGCATTATGTTTTTCAAGTATAAGTCTGTGAAGTAACTTGATTTCTCCATCTTCTCCTTTTGCCCCTCCTGCTCATTACTCTAATTAACATGCAGTTAAGAGGCTTTTAGGCACTACTTCCACTTTTTATAGAGACTCTTAGTTAACTCAAGTGTTAGAGATTTAATATATTTGTAAAACAAAGAAGAAATGAAAACAAAGTGATTTAAAAAACATCTGTCATTGCAAACATACTACCATAAATAATTTCCATAACGCTAAGAACCAGGGTCCATGTTTCGTTTAAATGGCAAAAGGCTTCTAATCTACAGAAACACTTAACTATGAAATAGGGCACGTATTTAAGAAAAAACAAACAAAAACGCATGGGTTTGGCAAACAAAAGAACTTACCTTTTTTTCTGAGAAAAAAAAATCTTACATTGTGTTATGTATGTAGCTTTAATTTTCCTTTCATAATTACCAGGCCTTTCCTAACCATTTTTTTAAGAGCATCCGTGCACTGCTGGATAGATATTAAGTTTGCAAAAATATATGTACTCATTATGCAAAATTAAGGGCCTTCTATATGAGTGGTTTTGTACAAAAGTTTGTCCTATGTCACTAAATGGAAACTTAGAATGCTTTTCCATGGCAGTAATATTATAAATGGTACTTAATTTTGTAGACCAGTTCATGAAAGCCTGGCTTTTTAATATTCCAGGACAGAACTTAAAAAAGCAGAAACACATGTCCTGTGGTGGCTGCAGTGAGGGCAGGGTCCTCCTTCTTTCTCAGCAGCTGCAAAATAGCTACATCACCACCCCCCAAGGAGATCAGATGTATTCATAAGACAGAAGTTCATAGTTTGTGGTCGGTTCATGCGAGAAATAAATGATGTGCTAATCTTCTTTATAGTGTTGAACAGTAATAATGAGGTGGGCATACAAATACATATTCACAGACATCCAGAAGAAAATGAAATGCTAAATAACGCCTGTATTCCCCTCCCCACCAACATAGAAACCTAAATTCATGCGCCATTTCCTGCATAAGAGGAACTGTCACCTACAGATCATTTAAACTTTATTTCAACCCTGTCAAGAAGGTATTATTATGTCCAGTTTGCAATGAGAAAACTGAGCACAACAGGCCCAGCTATTGGTCTCCAGTCTCTCAGCCTCTAGGTAGAAGAACTCGGATTCAAACTCTGCTTGACTCCTATACCCAAGGTTGTTTCTTCAGCCAACCTGAATGGCTGCTATCAAACTCGGTCTGGGAGCTAAAAGGTTCAAGGATACATTTTCAAACAAAAGCCAAGCTACTCTGAAAGCTTCTCCTTGCATAGATTTAAGTGTCCCTAGCAACAAACAAACAAACAGAAAAAAAAAAAAGAAGAAGGGAAAGAAACCAACTTTAAATGATAATTACATTGATTCCTCAGAGGACATAAACAGAATTTTTAAAACCACATAATTAAAGACATCAGTATAACTATCTGGCCTAGGTTTCAGATCTAACCACCAGAGTGGAGCTAACACCCATTCATCCATTCTCCAAAGCTGAAGCTGCCAGCCAATAATGTCTCAAAGGAATGGAACAAATATTCAATTTAAGCATAAACACCATATTTTTCAGATAGTGGTGCCGATGTGGATCCTTAAAAAAAAAAATACACTCAGAATAATTTATATTTCCCTTTTTGACAAATGACAGTTATTTTGTAACTTTAATGTTTACTTAACTTATACTAAAAGAAATTTCAAGGGTCTGCAAACGAATTTAATACTTGACAATATGCTGTGTTTTTGTGCACACCTGTTTTCTATCACTCTGATGCATATTGTTTAAATGTTTATAAGTTCAGAGGATAAATGTACATCTGTAAAACTATTGCTTCCTTTAACCCTAAATTATGCTGTGCCTGAAATTATTATACTATATCAATTTCAAGTCCAGAAAAAAATAGACATTTATTTGACTTATTACTTCTTACCTTTTATCAGTACCTGCATTCAGAACTCATTGACTTCCTTATTTTTTAAGTGCTATGTTCAGTGTCAATTATTCTCTAGGCCCTGTTTCTTAATCTTACAGTAAAAAAAAAAGAAAAAAAACCTAGCAGATGAACTTATTGATAAAAACACCAATATCTTACTAACTCCAAAAAGAAAATAAGAGGACATGTTTACTTTTTCCTAAAAAAGATGTTATTTCAAATGTTAGAGTATTTTAAAATGTATTAATAATAATAAATGGTTTTACATGTACCCAGAAATTTTAGTAATGTGCATACTTGTAGGAACTGAGAAAGAAAAAAAGTAAAAAATAATTAGGAATGAATTGAACTATGAAAAAAACATTTAAAATTATATCTGGAGTTTGTATGTTGTTTTATCTCATTCACTGCATACATATACAAACCATGACATATTAAAGTAGTATTGGGACAGTTGTCCCCTGAGAAATAGGCAACAGCTTTTTCTTTTCCTTTTTTTTTTTTCTTTTGGGGGTGGCAATGGGAAGAGAGAGAGGGGGCATCTTAAGCAATCTCCATGTCCAGCATGGAGCGCCCCCACGGGGCTTATTCTCATGACACTGAGATCATGATCTGAACTGAAATCAAGGGTTGGTGCTTAACTGACTGAGCCACCCACATGCCCCAGGAAACAACTTTTTTAAAAATACTTCATTTTAAATCTATTCTACACATTTTATAAGTTATCATAGATGCAGTGAAAATATCTGTACTTTGGAATCAGACAGTCCTGGATTTGAACTCTGGTTCTACCTTTTAGTGGCTGGGAGATGCTGAGCAGTTTATATAAATCATTCAAGCATTCGTTTCTCCATCTATAAATAGACAGTAGCATCTATTCTGCACAGTACTATGAGTATTAAGAGAATTAATGCATATAGAAAACATGCTATCTGGCACATGCTAAGCTCCAAGGAAATATTAACTCTCTCACTTTATACTCATGTTCCAACTCTACCCTTTATTTGATGTTGTGTATACTTGGCGTTAAGTCATGTTGTAGTTAACCACCCAAACCTCATAAATATGACAATGTCATTCTATGATATTTGGGTTGGAAGGGACCATAGGCTTTATTTAGTACAACCCCTATATACAAAGAACTGTAGGAATTACCTAGCCTCCCCCCCATTGGGCTTTGCATTCTTTGAGGTACTAGTGAAATTTCTGAGTCAAGGTGAGACAGACCAGATAAGAACCTTTCCAAGACATAGATCCATAAGGGCTGCTAAAACATCACTAGATTCCAACCCACTCAATTTCCTACACATGACTATTTGCATAACTGGAAAAAAATGTAAACTCTTGTCCCCCTGTGTTTATTTTCTATTGCTGTGCAGTGAATGCTCACAAACTTAGCAGCTTAAAACAATACAAATTTGTTACTTTGCAGTGTCTGTAGGTGACCAGTCTAGACATGGTGTGACTAGGCTCTCTGCTCAGAGTCTCACTGGGCTGAAATCGCAGTGGAAGCTGAGGCTGTCATCTCATCTAGGGCCCAGGGTTCTCTTCTAAGATCACTAGTGTTGGCAGAATTTAATTCCTTGTGGTTTAGGATTGAAGTCCCCATGTTCTTGCTAGCTGTCAGCTGAGGACTACTCTCAGCTCCTAGACACTGGCTGCAGCTCCTTGCCATGTGGCCCCAGTTAGACAGTTCACAACATGTGAACTTTCTTCCATGTGAGCCTGAACATGTCTATTTGACTTCCTTGTCTATGGCCAGCCAGAGAAAATGCTCTACTTTTAAAGGACTCACCTGGTTAGATCAGACTCTCCTAGCATAATCTCCCCTTGCCATCTGATGGCATGTAATCATGGGAGCAATATCTTAACATGTTAACAGGCCACTCACACTCATGAGGATTATACAGGGCACGTACACCAGGAAACTGGGGGGCCCTCATAAGGTCCTGGCTACTATACTCTTCTGACAAGGGAACAGTAAATTAAAGAGGAAAAGAAAGAAACAAAGGTCTTTGCCAACACTGATATATCTTGGGTGGGTATATATTGAAATATTGCTTATTTGAATGTTCACGAAATTATTATCCTACCCTGGATACCCATATTTGTCTTTCAAGTACTTTCAAATCATTAATATGATATTTTCTCATTTCAGAGGTTCTGGTGAGGATAGAACCCACCATTGACTTAATAACAGTTTTTGGCCCTGGGATAATGGAGAGATGCTACTTAAAATATATTTGGCTATATGATGAGTTTCCATTTCATTAAATGTTAATATTATGTAAATAAGAAATAATCAGGTTGTAGGACCTAGGAGATGTTATGTTGTTATTAGAGATGAAGTCCAAAGAGAGATGTTAAGGGACTTCTCGAGGCCATAGTCTGACATGATCAGGATCAGTCTAGGAGGGGTGCGCTTGACTGAAAGCAGCTCAGCCAGCTCATAGATGCACAGAGTTTACTCCATGCAGCCCAGACCTCAGATTTCTGGAACACTGCTCATTTCAGGGTTCACATACTTACCACGATTTAGCATTTTAATGAGCACTGTCCTAGGTACGCACCGGTAGGGTTGCACTGCAGTGGAATGGCGTTATTGGGACTACAGTCACAATAATGGTGGCCAGGAAATGCTGCACTAGCAGATGGTTAGTTGAGTGAAGGCTTCACTTGGAAATTACTGATTTAGAGTTTTGTTTTGTTTTTTTAAATGACTCCCCACAATCAGCAAATTCTTGTTCCTTTTATTTTCTTCTGTAAGCCAATGAAATAGGAGATTCCTCTTCTTCACTTCCTACCAGGAAATGAATTCAACAAATGAATGGACGGCAATAATTTGAATGATTAATGTGTGGAAGGAGTGATTTGTAGGTACTGATTCCTTGGAACCAGAGGAGAAACTTTGAGGGGGAAACTTTATTATTTTTTTCTCTAAAAATGTGGATCTTTTCTTTTTTTAATTTGACAAACATTTATTTTTTAAAATTTTTTTATTATGTTCAGTTAGCTAACATCATTAGTTTTTGATGTAATGTTCAACGATTCATTAGTTGAGTATAACACCCAGTGCTCTTCACAGCATGTGCCCTCCTTAATACCCATCACCTGGCTACTCCAGCCCCCTAACCTCAACAATCAGACAACAAAAAGAAATAAAAGGCATTCAAATTGGCAAAGAAGAAGTCGAACTCTCTCTCTTTGCAGATGACATTACTTTCCACATGGTGGAAAACACAAAAGACTCCACCCCCAAATTACTAGAACTCATACATCAATTCAGCAATGTGGGAGGATACAAAATCAATGCACAGAAATCAGGTACATTTCTATACACTAACAATATAACTGACGAAAGCAATTAAGGAATTGATTCCATTTACAATAGCACCAAAAACCATAAGATACCTGGGAATAAACCTAACCAAAGAGGTAAAGGATCTATACTCTAGAAACTGCAGAACACTTATGAAAGAAATTGAGGAAGACACAAAGAGATGGAAAAACATTCCATGCTCATGGACTGGAAGAGGGGGAAACTTTAATGCTTTGTCAGATCAAGAATCTTGGGCTGGTTATATGCATGCTGTAGTCCTCCTGAGGTGCTTCTGTGCCTATGGGATAGTAGATGGAAGACAGTCCTACAGACATGCACCCCTTACAGGAGTAGCAAAGTGTGCTTACACAGGTAGCAATGTGGTCCTTATTAGACCTTTCTATTTGCCAACTTCTTGGGGAAATTTAGGGGAAGGCTTTACCTACACTATTCTGTCATGTTAGGGCAGCTTGAAATTTGAAGACTGATAAGAATCAGGAGAGAGGAAGCAGGAATACATACTTGATAAAAATGGAAGTGCAAGGATGGAGCAATATTTATAGGTTAGTAGGAAAATGGAACAGCTACTTGGTAAGGATTCCTCAACATGGAACATGAGAGAAAGTAAAGGAATGGAGAGAGGTAACTAGTCTGAACCAAAAATATTGCCTCCTGGAGCTTTTTGATTAATATTATAACTTATGGGCCTTATTAAAATATTTTGGTTGGGTAGCTCTCAAGTCAAGATACTTTTTATTAGATTATCAAAGTTTGTGTAGTAGCCCTATTCTACTGTTTGTCACTAGTTTGGTATTTGATGGCCTTGGAATAAATATAAAACTATGTTCTTTCCTCTTATCTGAGAATGAATAGTAGGACATTTTAGATAGAGATTATATTTTCATGTTAATGTCATGGGTATAAAAACTTTCAAAAAGGAATCAGCTCCAAAGAATCCCACTTAACTTCTATTTGCCTACAAGAAGTTCTATGTATCAAGATAGAACTACACCTAAAATAGATACGGCCATTTTAAAGAAGATATAAAATGCCTTCATGTTCTGAGAATAAAGAGACTTAAAAGGATCTTCATGGTCTCAGCAGAAAGAGTGAGCTGGCCAAATTGAGTTACAGAAAGATAGGTGATACATTCAGGAGCTTTAGATGGATTAAATTCACAACACCCAATAAATTACATCTTCAGGAGAAGAGAGAGGGTCAGTGAGCTCTCTAAGAACATTCCAAGCACACATTTTCATACTCATATTCTCACCATAGATACATCTAAAGTTGAAACTTAAGTTTTGCTCCACCATTTTTTGATAATTCACATCTATGAAATGCAGAAAACAGTCCCTGGGGTCACCTTTTTATACTGAGTGTCTACCGATCACTCTTTTCCTCTGACTGACTTTAGCATTTTCAATTTATGTTGTTAATTTTTCATTTACTGATTAGTTACTATGCATTTGGGGGGGATCATATTAGATTGGCCAAATGTTAATTCTAACATTCTTGAACTTAAGAATTTGGTATATAATAGCACCCAATCTACTACACAGAGTGGATATAAAACCAAAATATAGTGAACAGGCCGAGTTGCAGTTGGAAAGCTATCCAAAACTTGGATAAGAATATCCAGTCTTTTCTCTTAAAATGTGGAGTCCTATCTACTTCACTCAGTGAAAACTCCTAGACTCCTCTGTATAGCCATGTTTGACCAACTTCTTGGACCAGGCTTCCTGGCCAAAGTAAAACACTTAGAACTGATCTAGTCATATTTTTTACTACCTAAAATTTAAATTTTAAAAATCTGATTATCTTGGGGTGCCTGGGTGGCTCAGTCGTTAAGCATCTGCCTTCAGCTCAGGTCATGATCCCAGGGTGCTGGGATCAAGCCCCACATCAGACTCCCTGCTCCGCGGGGAGCCTGCTTCTCCCTCTCCCACTCCCCCTGCTTGTGTTCCCTCTCCCGCTGTGTCTCTCTCTGTCAAATAAATAAATAAAATCTTTAAAAAAATAAATAAAAATCTGATTATCTTTTACAGTTTCAAGAATGGCAGGAGAACCTACTGAATGTCAGAACATTATCCTTCCGAACATAAAAAAACAATTTTTTTCACTTCCTCTTTCCCTATAACATTTATCTGGACACAGTTCCCTGAATAATGAATCAGTTCCCTGAATAATGCGAATCTACTATTCAATTAAAACAACTCTACTTCCTCATGAAGAGCTCAAAACCTGCAAAGCTCACATCAGAAACCAGCATCCCTCTCAGTGTTGACAATAATATTAGTATGAAACATCTTTCAGATACTCTCATTTCTTTCCTGCATGTAATGTAAAGCCTATCATCAACTCAGCCTCTAAGTAAACATAGCAATATGTGGTCTCAACATGGGAGCCATTCATCACTTTGAAGACAGTGTCAATTATTGCTTAAATGTTCAAAACTGGTTCTACATCCCAATAGTCAGCAACAGCACATTTACTCAGCAATGATGTTTTTATGTAATGTAAAGGTTAAAAAAAAAACCCTGCTGTTCTCATCTATTTATATGTATTAGATCTCTTTCAAAACTCACATTCATATCCAAAAGATATGAAGAACTTACACAATTTAATATCAAAAAAACCCACATTACCAATTAAAAAATGGACAGAGGACCTGAACAGAGATTTTTTCAAAGAAGGCATACAGATGGCCAACAGCCACATGAAAAGATGCTCAACATTACTAAGCATCAGGGAACTACAAATTAAAACCACAATGAGATATCACCTCACACCTGTCAGAATAGCTAGTATCAAAAAGGCAAAATATAACAAGTGTTGGTGAGGATGTAGAGAAAAAGGAACCCTGGGACACTGTAGCTGGCAATATAAATTGGTGCATCCACTATGGAAAACAGTATGGAAGTTCCTCAAAAAATTACAAAAAGAACTGCCATATGATCCAGCAATTCCACTTCTGGGTATTTATCCAAAGAAAGTGAAAACACTAATCCGAAGAGATACATGCACACCTATGTACATCGCAGCATTATTTATAATAGCCAAGATACGGAAGCAACCTCAACCTATGTGTCCATTCATAGATGAATGGATAAAGAAGATGTGGCACACACACACACACAGCACACAACACACAACACACACACACACACACACACACACACAGAAACACAATGTAGAATATTATGCAGCCATAAAGAAGAATGAACTCTTGCCATTTGCCACAACATGGATGGACCTAGAGGGTATTAAACTAAGTGAAATAAGTCAAAGAAAGATACATGCCATATGATTTCACTTATATGTGCAATCCAAAAAACAAAACAAATGAACAAACAAAACCAAACAAAAACAGACTTATAGATACAGGAAGCAAACAGTTGGTTTCCAGGGAGAGAGGGGTTGGGAGGCAGGCGTAATAGGTGAAGGGGATAGAAAAAAAACCTCACATTCATGCTCACTTGAGCACACCCAACTAAGTCTGAATTATATTGTTACTTTATAATAGTGTTAGGTGTATTAGGACACTATTATCTCTGAATATATACTGAGCATTATGTACAAAAGAGGTAGTGTTCTAACCTGTATTGGTTTTTTTAATTATTAATTTTTCTATGTTTTAAAAGATTTTATTTATTTATTTGAGAGAGAGAGAGCACAAGGGGGGGAGGAGCAGAGGCAGAGGGAGAAGCAGGCTCCCCACTGAGCAGGGAGCCCAATGGGGGCTCGATCCCAGGACCCTGAGATCATGACCTGAGTGGAAGGTAGATGCTTAACCGACTGAGCCACCCAGGCGCCCCTTGTTTTTTTTTTTTTTTTGAGGCACCCTAGATTAAAAGCCTCTCCAAGCTTAGCTGAAATGTGGCAAGCTGTCTCTAATTGCAGAAACCTACTTGGCATTATTATTGCTACTTGTGAGCTCCCTTTTGCACATGTTCAGCCAAATTACTTCACTTCCTTACTGGCTTTCAGTGATGCTTTGTCCTGAGCTGTGTTTTTTCCCAAAAAAAGTGATTATTGTTTACCACTGTACCACCTACTTATCTCTCAGACACATGTGCCCAAATCCCATTTTTTTTTATACATCCTGCCACTTAACACCTAAAGATAATGGAGCAAAGATGAGGTTGTGCTTTGGCTTGTTGGACCAATCCAGAATAGCCCAGTAATACTCTCTTGCCTGGAATATATTAGCCCAGTCAGAAATGGTGGAGTTCAGCTTGAGAGTTCTTACTGATAAGTCATGAGACCTAACATTTAATGTCCTGTGCTTAATGTCCTGTACTGGGTAGGGGTTGCTCCAGGGTGGGCAGGCCATAGTATCTCCTAATCTCCATTCAACCCACACTCCCTTGCTTATTGCACACTCCTTACCAAATGATATTTCAAGGCCAATATTTTAGAATTAAGATGTAATCTCTGAGCCAGCCCCGTGGAGAATACATCTAGTTTTTCACTGTGCTTTTCACAACAGCTTTGAAGCTATCGAAGTGTTCCCCAGCCCTGCAGTTTTCCTCAGCTCCTGCATTAGTCCCATTGGTTTGCCAGCAGTCCTCTGTACTGGCCCCATCTTGTGGGGGACCTGCATGCCTCAGATCCAAGCCACATTTTCTTCTTCTTCTTCTTCTTCTTCTTCTTCTTTTTCTTCTTCTTCTTCTTCTTCTTCTGCTGCTGCTGCTGCTGCTGCTGCTGCTGCTGATGCAGAAGAGCCTGATGAGCAGAGAGCTCAATCCCAGGACCCTGTAATCATAACCTGAGCCAAAGGCAGACGCTTAACCAACTGAGCCACCCAGCTGCCCCTCTTTTTTTTTTTTTTTAAGATTTTACTTATTTATTTGAGAGAGAGAGAGCACACAAGCAGTGGGGAGGGGCAGAGGCAGAGGGAGAAGCAGACTGCCACTGAACAGGGAGTTCTTTGCAGAACTCAATCCCAGGACCCTGGGATCCTGACCTGGACAAAGGGCAGAGACTTAAGTGACTGAGCCACCCAGGCGCCCCCCAAGCCACATTTTCAACATTGTTCCCTTGTCTTTTGAATTATTTTCTTATACTCTTTCCTTATAGAGTAACCCATCATCACTCCATGCCTGTAACTTGAGCATGGTTTTCTATATATTTATTTTTAAGGTGGACTGACTGGAATTAGCAAGAGGAAGAAGCACATAGCTTATATATGAACAAATTACTTTTGTAATAAAATCACCAAAGCATATATAAATTACTGAACAAATTTCCAGGATCTTAAGGCCTCTATGATGAAATTCTGTGATCATTATTTGGGCATTGCAGTGAATAGAGAGGACATTTGGTAAAACTATAAAATGAAAGAATCTGTTATTTGTAATTTTAAGTTTTCCTTTTCCACAATAACAGAGCTTTGGTTTTGACTTTTCCTACACAATTTGACCTTTGCTCTGATCTATCTTTTTGTAAGATTACACCCAAACACTGAAACCTAAAATTTCTCGAACAAGAGAACTTGCACCAGCAAACAATATTTATATGAGCAGCCAAACTTTCTGCTGCAAACAAATGAATAAAGAGACATCAAGAGTGTTGACATTCAGCATTCATGATGAAGTTTTAATAAATTTCAAATTATTGAATAAATGATCCTAGGTGATAAGGGCTGCGATTTTAGCTTAACAGAATATTTCTAACAGCTACCCTTCTCTGCAATAACTGAAACTGTACAAATATTGACTGATCACCTGTATAGAAAATATTCTGGAATATTTTTAGGAATAAAAGGGTGAAATTTGGGCTGAGGTTTTGCTAACTTGGTCTAGATGAGTGCATAATAGGCCCAAAGCATCCTCTTTATATTTATAATGAGTGAAGCAGGAGGCAAAGAAATTTTTCATATAGTTTTTCCTAACTTGATTAACTTTCAGTACTGAGGATATTTGACCAACAGGCTAAATTCTGTCAAGGCTGTTTTAAACTGACAAAGAGAACATGGCCCCAAAGAGTTAGTGAGTCTGCAATTATTCTTGAAGGCCTAGTACCAGAATTGAATATATCTAGGACTCAATTTACCAAACTTGAGTCATTTATATTCTATTGTCCTTCTTTGTCAAAAATTTCCCCCTCTGTATCACTTTTGTTTGTATTTACTTGATATTTTTAAATTAATTCACATTTTTATTTGAATTTGTTTTGTAAGGAAATTTTGTCATTTTCGTGAATGGAAAACCAGTAACACTATGCCATAATGAAAAGGTGACTATAGACCAAACTTAATGGAAACAGAACAATGTTCTTAAATTTTTGCTGGATAATGATGCTTAACAAAGTCTCTTAGCCTGGAGTGCATCTCCGTTTGTTACAAGGGAGAAAACAAGTTTTAAAGAGCTGTTTAAGACATAGTGGCACTAAACTGAGACTTTCTTTCTTGGGGTAATCAAGATTAAATGATAACAGGAAAATACTTGTCTAACATGTAATTTGCTATTAGGCAAAATTATCTCCACTGGTAAGAGTGTAACACTATAAGATAATGAGAAACATTCACTTTGGCTGCTGTGTCACATAGGGTTGTGTTCAGTTGCATGTAACAATAGTTCACCTCTAGTGGCTTAATCATATAGGTGTTTTATTTGTTCTCCCACCCATCAAAATCTGGAGGTAGAGTGTAGGGATGGGACAAGTGCCTGAGAAAGTCATCGATGATCCAGCTCCTTGCCAGCTCTCTGCTCTGCCACCTTAGCCTTGCAGCTGTCCTCCACAGAGAAAGACAAGTAAAAGGCAAAAGGCAAAGAGCAGCCATCCAAGTCTTTCTTTTTAATGTGAAGAAATATACAACTTCATCTTCCAGTAGATTTCCATCTCATTGGTCAGAATACAAGGGTTTTCGCAGTTAAGCTTTTTCCTGCACATTTGCTCTCTGAACATAATTGGGGTCCTACTAATAAAGATAAAAGGACAAAGCAGTATCTGGCAATGACCACACCAGACTTCTCTCCTTGGACTCACAGATTATTATCTTCGATATACTTTACTATCTAGAGAAATTTGTACCAGTTACTACTCCGGGTCACAGGACGATACCATCACTGGGTACCATCAGTGACACTACACTCCCGTTGCTGGGTGCCATCACACGAGGATGGATCTATCTAGAGGCAATGTAAGCTACCAAGAAACCTGAGTTTAATATGCCCTGGATGTCTTATACCCTAGTTTATCGCTACTACAATTAGGTCAGTAGTTGTTCTCTGCATAGCCCTGTTTTCTTCCTTGTCTGACTCTCTCCCATATCTGCATTATCATTATAAGCACACATAACAGTTCTATCTAAAATGTATCAGTAATATCAGCAAAAGTGAAATATGTTTTGTTAATCTTATTAAATGTACATCTTAGTAAATGTCTCAGTTCTTTATAGTGTTAGTTTGTTTATTCAGACACAGCTACCAGACACATATACATATATACATATATGATACATATAAATACATATATATATTATGAGATACATATATATTTGATACACATATATAGGGGCAGCTACATATTTTCCTTAATTATATATATATATATATATATATATATATATATATACACACACACATACACACCCACACCCACACCCACACCCACACACCCACACACACACACATATATATATTCCCCCCCTGATGTTTTGTAGCCCTTCATCTTAACTGCATTCTGGGATCATCTGCTTACATGAGTGATTTATCTCACTCAAATGCACAGAACAATATCCCCTCCAAAGCAGTTTGAGTACCTTAGAAAAAAAGAAAATACAATTGAGAGAAATTGTGGTTCCCATGAGTCTAAGGTTTTAGAAACCTCTCTTATGTTTTCCATTTTTCTGCAAAATCTAAGGCTTAATGTGAATAATCATTGTGGTTACATTTTATCCAGAGAGATTACATATCTGTCAAGATACAAACTCCCCAAGTCTACTGTAGTAGAATAAAATGCAGCAGAAAAACAATTTATTTGATAAATCAAGACTTCCCATTTTTGTCTAAACATCTATGAACATCTATGTAGAAGTGAGCTTTAAAAATTGCGGTTTTCCTAACGCATGCCTTAGATCTTTACTTTGTTAGTTTATATCTGACTTAATATAAATAATTGTTGATATTTTTATTATGCTTGAGAGATTCAAAAATATTTAACCTTATGTAACCTTACTTGATTCTAATTTTTATAAAGTAGGTGGAAAATATATTATCCTGTACAGTTTATAGATAAAATTGAAAGTATTTAAATGTCAGATGTAGAAACTGTGTTTGGTTCTTTGGTTCAGTGATTTGCCAGGCCATTGGGAAACATTTCCTTTTCCTTAATAAAAGGCAGTCTGAATTGTTTTATATATATATACATATATATATATATAAAAACAGAGAGAGAGAGAGAGAGAGAGAGAATGAGCATAAGGTCCCAGGACTAGATATTTCACTGTTACAATTATTCCTGTACAGTAGATAAATCTGCCATGTTCCAGCATGAAGACAAGCACCTCTTTTTGCTAACTTGGTAGATAAATTTTGAAAGAATGAAGTCCAGTAGGAGGAGGAACAAAAATTGTTTTTTTCTTCTTCATGGTTTATAACTTTGGGCATCTGATTTAAGCAGATTTTTTTTCCAATCCTGAAATCTTAAAGATATGCGTGCATATTTTTCTGAGAATTTTCCAATTTTGTTGGAAATTATTCTTTCATTTATGTTCTTTAAATTACTTGGTTATTTATTTTTATGAATGATGTAAGGTAGGGATCATTTTTCCTCCATACATATAAACAATTGTCTTGGACTGTTTATTGAAGTGTCAGTCTTCTCTTCACTAATTTGTGATGCTGCCTCCATCATATACATGTGGATCTGCCTCTGGATCAGCAAGGAGACCAATGTGGCTGGAGAAATTAACAAGGCATTTGGTCCAGATGTAAAACTTTACATCAGTGCTACACTCTATGAATTTTCAGACTTTATAATAAGTCTTGATATTTGGTAAGGTACCCCAGTGTTTATAGAGGTTGGAGGTATCAGAGGAAATGAGAAGTATGTAGTTTGGTTGAATTACAGGGTAAAAGAAGAATGATGATCTGGAAATGAGTTGAAGAAAATAAGCTCACCTGAAGTATTACAATAATGTACTTGTCTTTATGCTTTTGTTCTTGACCCCTTCACGATCTGTTGTCATCTCATCAGCCAAAGTAAAACCATGAAAATTAAGCCAGATCATATAACTCCTTTCATTACATTCTCCAATGACTTCCCAACTCATTTGAAATAAGTCCAGTATCCTTAACATGACCTACACAGTCTCAATAACCTCAGGCAACACTAATTCTGACCTCATCACCTACCACTCTTCACTTTTGACAATCTGCTTCAACCATGCTGGCTTCATTTCTGTTCCTCAAACATGATAGCCATAGTTCTGTGGCCTGGCCTTTGCACATGCTCTGCATGGAAACCTTCTCTGCCAGATGGATGTTCTCATCTCTTATTTTATCCTTTTCTCTGCTAGAAAGGCACCTCACTAGAGAGTCTTCAGACTATAGAGCACTTTCCCCACCATCAGTCTTTAATCCTTTACTGTGCTTTATTTTTTTTCATGGTACTTAATACCCCTAGAAATGTTACACATTTATTTTTTTGCTGTCTGATCTTCCTCTCCCCCCAACCTTTGTTTGCCCCAATTTAGGAAGGCCTCTCTGTCTCTTTGTTCACTGCTATAGCCCAGAAAGTTAGAACAACACCTTCTTCACTAAGGAAAACATCACTCAGCATCATTTGAATAGAGAGAGAGGGAGAAAATGCTATTTACCTTCAAAAGACAGTTCAGAACTCATGGAGGAAGTCTAGCAAAAATCATCAACTTTGGGGTCAGATAGAACAGGAATTTGAAATGAAACTCAAAGACTTATTAAATGTGTCCTGAGTTATTTTATGCCTTGATCTTATCATCTATTCTGTAAGATAATACCAACCTCATAAGACTGACTTGATAATTAAATGCCATACTTTATGTGAGGTAAGTGTTGCATGAATATTAGTTTGGCTTCCTTAATTTGCATTACTTTTTTCTTTAAGGGCCAATTTAAAATTAAAAGTAAAAGCTAGGGCCGCCTGAGTGGCACAGTCAGTTGAGTGTAGGACTCTTGGTTTCAGTTCAGGTCATGATCTCAGGGTCGTGGGATGGAGCCTTGCGTCAGGCTCCCCCCTCAGCACAGAGTCTGCTTGGGACTCTCTCTCCGTCTCTCTATGCCCCTCCCCTACAATTGCTCACTCTCTCGCTCTATAATGAATAAATAAATCTTTAATAAAAAGGGGGCGGCGCCTGGTGGGTTAGTCGTTAAGCGTCTGCCTTCGACTCAGGTCATGGTCCCAGGGTCCTGGGGTTGAGCCCCGCATCGGGCTCCCTGTCAGCAGGGAGCCTGCTTCTCCCTCTCCCACTGCCTGCTGCTCCATCTGCCTGTGTTTTTTCTCTCTCTCTCTCTCTAATAAATAAATAAAATCTTAAAAAAAAGAGCAGATTCCCATTTAAGATTTTGCCCAACATCTCCACCCACCCCTTTTCACTGTGCTAAGTTTCTTCAACACAGTAACAGGAAGGTACTAATAAGGTATTTAGCATCTCTGCTCTAATAGCTGGAATAAACTGAACCAGACAATGGTTATTAAAACCAGTGACAAAGGTCTGGTATCACCAGTAAGTGAGAGAACAGTGACTCAGTTTTTAAAAGGACAGCACTCAAAAATGCAACTGTAAGAATTTTTGTCTCTTTAAACCCTTGTACTCTATACTATTTCCTAAAAAAAAAAAAATGAAACTTTTTTTTGTCTAAAAACAAACCTTTTTCCATTTATAAAAGCAAACTAAGAATAATAATAAATGAGGCAACCTGTTTTTCTCAGTTGCTGGTGCAGAAAGCAGTTCTAAGTTATAAAAGAACATTCAATGGAGTTTTGGTGGGTGAGGGGGTCACAGGAGAAAGTCTTATGTTCTTTCCCAAGAGACCTCATGGAAGTCAGTAAATTTGTCATAATCTGGCCTTCTTTGTAGACCTCTTAGATTTGTTCCTACTCCTAGAATAGCTCCTTCTGCTGGGAAGCTGCTCATTTTAACCAACCACTTTCATCCCCAACACTCATGTACCTTATATCCTTAGATATATTGCTATATGCTGGTCTTGCCGGCCAGGAGTGATGACGATGACCATGAGGATGACGATGATAATGACGATGATGATGATGATGGTAACAATAAACAAGGAGAAAAGACATTTAGCACTTATTTTCTACCAGGCACTCCTGAAAACACTTTGCATGTATTAATAATGTAACCTCAAAACAACAACATAATATAGGTGCTATTATTTTCATCTTCATTTTAGAGATGAGGAAACAGAGGCACCAGTAAATTAAGTAAGTTGCCCAAGGGCACACAACAGGAAGGGGTGGGGCTGGAATGCACACCGGGCAGCCTAGGACCAGTGCCTATGCTCTCACCCACAAAGCTGCTCTGTTGCACGAGGATGGCTGTACATATTTGATGGGGTCTGATCTGATCTCTGTTAATCTTGCTGTTTCAGTGCTCAGAGGGCGATCTCATGAAGACAGTAGACAGAGGCACAACTTCTCATAGCTGCCGAATACTGACAATGTAATGTCCACATTTTCAGAGACATATAGTTGGGGCATGTGATGTATTAATGGATGTTTGTGTCAACTTCAGGTTTAAAAGACTGTTTAGAATTCTGCATGATATGGTTTAGAAGCATGAAATGTGGGGCTATTTTGGACATTTTGTTGGTTTGTGAAACAAGGCATGAGAGTGATTGAGATTAGAAAGTCTCTCTTTTTATGTATGGAGAGAGAGAGAGACAGAGACAGAGAGACAAAGTTCATACCCAGAGTAAATCTATCTGCCATCCCTGAGCTGACCTAAAAATCTGTCAACTGATCCTAGGTAAAGGTAAAATACCGTAAGAGAATTAAGATTTTTTAGTGTACACCCTGAAATCACAGCATTTTTGTGTGATAAAGAGAACTTTGTTTACATGGTCCCCCAATAATAGCAATATAAAAACTTTGCACCATAGTTTTTAGTGAAGTTTCATTTTAGTATTTCTTATACTTTGTCTTTCCCTTAGGGAAGGAAAAAAAAAACAGAAAGAAAATGAAGGGGCACCTTTTATTCCTATAGTATCCTAACACAATTTCCCTATTAAGTTATGTGGAATTGAAATTATATTTGCCCAAAGAAAATTGAAGAAAATGCAAAACTCATTACAAAGAATGTGAATATGAAAAACTGAAATAATGATACTAACCTGGAACTGCAGAAACCATGAACCTCATAATCATTAATTTCCTGTGTTTCAGATGGTATGTGTCATTGCCTTTCTGAGGCAGAGCCTCATGAGACACAACAATGGAGCTGACTGATTAGTCTTCCTGAATGGTTTACATGTAAACCTCTTCAGTTTATGGCTATCATTGTTCTTTATGCCCATTTTTCTCTCCCTTTTGGCTTTAGGTTTTTGTTTTTTACCCTAACATCCATTGTATCAAATATATTCTTAATTGCTGCCTGCCATATTGTTCTTTTTGTGGTTGATTTCAAGTATTTCCGTCAATGAACATGTTTGTTTGTTTGTTTGTTGGGAAAGTGCCTGATCTCTGTAATTATGGGGAAGGTTAGAACATCTTCTTTATTTTTTTTAATTTTTTATTGTTATGTTAATCACCATACATTACATCATTAGTTCTTGATGTAGTAGAACATCTTCTTTAAATAAAACTATTTCAGTTACACAGTCTTTCAACTTCCTAATCTCACCCATAAATAAAAATGTATCAATGTAAAATGTATCGCACTAGTTCACAGTGGGTTTAGGAATGTACTCACTTTCTTTATCAAATATGAACCCCCAAATTATGTATGTCTAAGTAAAACTCCTCAGATCCATCATAATGCCGAAGTTTCCAAGTTATAATTAAAGGTTAATATAATTGTCTTTTATCAAAGCTAATTTTAGGGTTGCCTGGGTGGCTCAGTTGTTAAGCATCTGCCTTCGGCTCAGGTCGTCATTTCAGGGTCCTGGAATCGAGCCCCCACATCGGGCTCCCTGCTCCGTGGGAAGCCTGCTTCTCCCTCTCCCACTCCCCCTGCTTGTGTTCCTGCTATCGCTGTCTCTCTCTCTCTGTCAAATAAATAAATAAGATCTTAAAAAAAAAGCTAATTTTGAGGGATGACTTAATATTACAAATTTTCAAATTGTTGGGGGCTTTATTTTCAAAGCCACAACTTATCATATAGTTTCAGTTTCCATTTTTGAATACATAAACATAAAGAATTAAGACAAAAGTTGTCGCTCCTCCTAAACTTTTTGACCAAGGTATCATTTTCCCCTAAGATATAGTTGTACAATTCATTAATAGGAATATTCCAAGTCATAGAATACTGAAAAGTACTCTACATGATGTTGGATATTTCTAGGAGTATCTGTTTTCATTGTACGTCTATCTGCAATTCTTCTACTCCTAATATTATCTTTCTTATGCTCTGCACACTTACAAACAATAAAAACATTTTTATTATTTCCTTCAAGAAACAAAAGCTTTTCTTGAATTTAGTAACTTTTATTATTTATTTATTTATTTATTTATTTATTTATTTAAAGATTTTATTTATTTATTTGACAGAGAGTGAGAGCATGAGAGAGAGAGAGAGCACAAGCAGGGGGAGTGGCAGGGAGAGGGAGAGGGAGTAGCAGGCTCCCCATTGAGCAAGGAGCCTGACTCAGTCCTGGGATCAAGACCTGAGCCGAAAGCAGACACTTAACTGATTGAGCCAGCCAGGTGCCCCTAATTTAGTAACTTTTATTCAAAAATTTTAGAAGTCATGGAGATGGTTCAAATCATGTTGGCAAAACCTTTTGTAATCTTATTGTCTTACCCTTCCACTCTAGGTGGCTTCAAGAGCTCCAAATTTTTTTTTCTGTTACGAGGAGAAACTTAGCTTTGCACATTTCTTATTCCCTATGCCGCAACCTGTCAACATGTTCTATAGAACAGAAGTCCTTCCATTACTAAAGTTTCACTTTTTTCAAAAGGATTGTAGTTACAGATCCTAAATTATTTTTTCTTCCTGTGATTCATAATGCTTATTTTTATTATATATTTAGAACTGTGATCAAACCAATTTGCCTTTTGCCGATGCTTTTCAGAAAGCTCAAAGCTAAATAAGTAAATTTCTTAATCCATGCTTGTATTTTCATCTTCATCCTGCTTTATTACAGATTCCTATGGTTTTAGTCTCATATAAATTGCTTTAACATTTTATTATTTTTAAAGACTTTATTTATTTTAGAGATAGAGCATGAGTGGGGGGTGGGGAGGGACAGAGGAAGGGACAAGCAGACTCCACACTGAGCACAGAGCCAGACATGGGGCTTGATCCCATGACCCCGAGATCACGACCTGAACCAAAACCAAGAGTCAGCTGCTTAACTGACTGAGCCACCCAGACTCCCCTAAATTGCTTTATTTTTTATTTTAAGTGCCTCAAATACTTTTTTTAAAAGTAATGGGTTATTAATAATGTTTTCATGTTTTTGTATATATATACATATACATACTCAATGTTTTCATGTATAAGCATATGTGTATGTATATGTATCTATGTGTGTATATGTTGCAATATATATATGTGTGTGTGTGTGTGTGTGTGTGTGTGCATATATATATATATATTCTAGGAACTTTTTTTCCAAACTCTCTCATATAGGTTAAAATGCTATTTCAGGCTACCTCCTCACTGTGAATCCTCTTGTGCTATTTCAGTTTTCATTTTGGGGGTAGTTTGTAAAAAGTATTTAGGAGCTCAATGTGACACCTGGTGGATAGGTTAACTCAGATTCATAAAACAACTGAGATTAACATATATGAGATTTTCCATTTGAACTGGAGCTTTCAAGGCCCATTACACTTTTTAGTTGGATAAAATGCTTATGGCCAAGATCAGATTAAGAAAGTAGCCTTCTGGAGAGACACCATGAAGATAGTAGAATAGGAGTTTTCTACCCTCTTCCCCACAAAAAAAAAACAAAAAACAAAAAAAACCATTGATTTTGAGAATCACCCACACATAAGAATACTTTTGTGGGAGTGAAAGAATCCATCGGAAAAGTTCTAGTATACCACTGGAGCAAAAAAATCTGAGATTGGACATTAAGTAGAGTAAGAGGAACAGTTCCGTTTCATTACCATCACCCCTACCCCAAAGTGGCACAGCTCAGTGCCAAGAGAGATGCCTTGATCCATGATTCCTCCCACAGGGGAAAGTGAGAGGGTGCGAGTGCCTGGCTTCCCAGTGTGTGGGGTGCTGCCAAAGAGGACTAATTCTTTCTCACTTGATTTGGAATACTGAGGTGATCTGCATGACTGAAGGACATGGAAAGGCTGGGAGTACAGCAGGCAAGGCTGAGAATTCATCAGACACATTGGCCATACTAACTCTTTCATGCTCTCCATGAGGAAGCCTGCCCACGAGCTGCTGGGATACCTCACTTACAGACTGCCCCCTATCAAATGGCCCACAGGCATTTCCAATGTTCTGCATGCCTCACTCCACCCCTCCCCCCATCTCATGGCTGGCTCTCTGTGCGGGCCTCAGAGGGCAATGAATATGAACTTTGCAGACAGCTAGTGAGTGTGCACCGAAGGCTGGCCCAACTCAATGGGATTGGGAGAAAGCACACAAACTTCAGCACTCAGCACCACCCTAGATAAAGCAAACGGAGGCTGTCAGCATCCACCCTGGGGCTTTGCAGGATCAAGAGAAGAAATACAATCTTAAGAGTCACCCCTATCCCCACCCAGGAGGGAACAAGAAGTATGAAGCAGGAATATCCATAGAAAAGGTCTTAGAAAACCTCAGAATCTCCAGCAGGGCAAACAGGTGAAAGTATTCCTCTCCTGAAGCCAGTCAGTAAAGAAGATTGGAGGAAGTGACTGCCCCTTTATTTTTTAATTTTTATTTTTTTAAAGATTTTATTTATTTATTTGACAGAAAGATAGTGAGAGCAGGAACACAAGCAGGGGGAGTGGGACTGCCTCTTTAAATGTGAGGACAGTAATGTAAGACTTCAAGGAACATGGAAAATCAAGGAAACATGACACCACCAAAGGAGTACAATAATTTTTCAGAAACGGACCCCAAAGAAATGAAAATCTACAATATGTCAGACATGGAATTTGAAATAGTTTTGTTAAGGAAGCCCAGTGAACTACAAGAAAACACAAAAAGATATCTCAACAAAATCAGGAAGATAATACAAGGACAAAATGAGAAGTTTAACAGGAAAATAGAAATAATAAGAAAAAAACAAATTCTGGAGTGGAATACAGTGAATGAATTGAAAAATGAAATAGCATCAATATCAGACTTGGTTAAGCAGCAGAAAGCATTTGTGAATTCAAAGACAAGTTATTTGAAATGATCTAGTCAGATAACAAAGGAAAAAGAATGAAAAAGTGTAAAAGAAAGCCTATGTGATTTATGGGATATCATCAAGTGAAGGAATTTACACATTGTGGGAGTTCCAGAAGGAGAAGAGATGGAGAAAGGGGCAGAAAGATTACTTAAGGAAATAAAGGCTGAAATTTCCCCAAATCTTGAGAGAGATGTGGTCCATATTCATGAAGCTTTCCTTCTATAAGAGGAGTAAACAAGGCTAGAAAGAAGTGGGAGTGAGATGAGTGGGTGGCATGATTGTAAAGTTGCACTGAAAACATTTTTCTCTCCAGTTAGCTGATTCTCAGAAGGTGCCATTAACAAGAGCCATTCTGCATATTAGTGCTTGCTTAAACTTAGGGGCAAGACAAACTTGAGGGACCTGAAAAGAAGGAAAGAAGCCTGACTAAAGCTTGGTCAAGTCAAATGATCAGGTATTCAGTTTGGTCAATGGGGACAAACAGTTCAGCTAATCATTTATGAGATGAGAATGGAAATTTGAAAGGTCTATGTGAGGCCTTGTCATAGGCAAACAGAGGAGGCATCTGTGAGTCTTACCTGTCATATGCAGAAGGGTGGTTCTTTGCAGTTAATTGTTTCCCAGAACACAAAAGTGTGGAGGACTTCTTAACTATCATTCTTTTTCAGGAGCACCAGTCTCAGGTGAAATTCAACATTGTCAGGGGTTATTGGAATATGAAATTCTCTACAAAGAAGTGGATCAGAGTTCTAGTAATTGTGGAAGAAACTGTATTGCCAAAAGACCATGAGTCTGACCTTTTAAAAATCCCCTTTGACTCATGAAACTTTAAAATAACCCTTGATACCCCATATTTGCATGGGTAAGAAAGAGCCTGCATAAATTGTACAGTTTCCAAGTTGTACATTGGTCCTAATTTCCATTTCAAATGTGGCCATGGAGGATAATGGATGAGGAAGAACCTCAGATTGTTCTGAGCCTGAGTTCCTGGAGAATCGTGAACAAGGTCCAAGAATCCTGGGCTATTTAAGGGACTACCCTCAAGGTAAGGGGGCTTTACAGTTGCTGTCAATAAAATCTTCCCCCTTTTTTTGTTTTTAAAGTTTTCATTGTGAGTATCCTGCATCAGCTTTATTCTTATTTAATGATAAATCCATGGAAACTTGCAGATAGCTTGTTCTTTTAGATCTTAGGTTGCTGGACCTGGAGAAGACAGGTCTGGACATTATGGTGAGGACTATGCAACTCCTGGAGATACTGGACTTTGAGTTGGATGGAGGGAGAAGAGTGGATTGCCTCCCTTGGGGAAATGGGGAGGATGTACTGTGCTTGGGAGGAAGGGCATGGTTAGTTGAGAAGAGCAGCTGACTATGGCAAATAGGACTAGCTTCCAACTGTAGGCTCTTCAGTAGAGTTTGTTTGTTGCTCTAAAGTGACTTCTCAGCTGGAGATTCTTGTTCCCACCACTCCCTTTGCATATAACTGGTCTGAAATGACTAGCTCTGACCAATGGAATATGAATCTATGTATATAAAACAATGCAAAAATTTCCTTTCCAAAAATTAGAAGGTGATCATCCCAATATCCCAAACTTGAAAGCAAGTGAAATAAAACAAGCTGCTTTGGATGTGTATGCTAAAGGCAGAAGGAGGTGAAAGGGGCTAATAATATATATCCAGAATATACTAGATGTCAGTAGTTGGATCATATGCTTTAGTAACATCTCCTTTAAGCAGTACAAAAACTTATACAGGTGAATAAGTTTAGGCTCAGAGAAGCTAATAACTTGCTCAAGGTCAAGATTAGAACTAAGAAGTGGACTCAGTTTTCAAACTCAAATACATTGGATTCTTTTGACAACATCATACTGCTTCCAGCTAAAAACTTTCAGCCATCATATACAGTATTTCTTCTCTAATAACTGTCATCATCTTTATCATTGTTATCATCATCGTCATCATCATCAGCTGATTATCATCACTATCATTATCATCCCACTTAGCATTTATGGTGCACCTATTGTATGACCAGAACTGAACTAGATACTTGCCATGCACTATCTCCAACCCTTTATCAAGCACATTTTTGCCCTACTTATCATCTCTCCTATTATGTGCCAAGTACCATTCCAGATGCTTGGCATACATTATTTGCAGGCTTCACAACAACCCTCTGAGTGAGGTAGTTATTATTCCTTTTATTCTGAAGCAGAAACAGGTTCAGAGAGATTAAGAAACCAGAGTTCACACACTCTGAAATAGAGTTCCTCTTGGCTTTTTGGCATAGAGCCAAGATAGTATTCAAACTCCTCAATATGTGCAGTACATCATATTTTTTTCAGAAATCTTTCTCATACATTGCATTATTTAATCTTCATAAGAATTCTTAATGCCGGTAATTCTGAAGATGAAAAAATTAGTTGCATAGAAGTTCAAGACTCAAGCCTCAAACTGTTGTGATGGAAGTGCCGAAGCTTGAATGTGCCTCTCGTCACTGTGTGCTTTCTACCCCTTCACAAGTCCTACTTGCAGTGGCAGCCTTCACCACCTGAGCAAGGGTGTCCCCTTGTTCATACACACATGAAGATGGTAACCAACATGTCCCATTGACCAGAATTTTGAAGCTGAAGCTTGCTTTTCTGTTTTGGAGGAGATAATTTTTTAAAGAAGCATCATTTTACTACCTTCTCTATCACAGATATAGCTCAGTTTAACTAAGGCTTTTTGGAGGGAGTTTTAAATTAGAGGTTGCTAATTTTGCCCAGATGTGAGGGGTGGAGAGAACTTAAAATCAAATATGACAACAGGAAAGTATGCTTTTCACTCCCACAAAAAACCTTTTTTGTTTTTGCAAGTGACTCCTGCTCTTCCCCACCCTATACAATGATCCACAGAACCTGAGAGGGTTGAGCTTAGGATGAGCTTAGTGTATACCACTGACTAGGAGTCGAAGGGTGTTGAGGCCTCTAGCTTACCTTGCTCCCAACCAACTCTGAAACAAAATGTTGCTTCCTCAAATTGTTATTTATGGTTTTATACTGAAATTCTCTGCAATGACAATCAGATGAAGGATAGAATTTATAAGTGGTGGTGGTGAGAGGGGCAATGCTGCATCTTTACTTGGTGTCATACTTGTATATGCATTTGCATATGATGATTCTGAGCCAACCAGGGCTTCCCCTTACCCCCTAGGATGGGGAGGTTGCAGAGTAAAACCAACTTAAAGATACTTTTAGGGCCTTAGGAATAAGGCATGTTGACCATAAATCTTTGGAGGGCTGTTGGCTACAGGTTTAATTTCTGAAAATGTGTGTATCTGTTTGGAATGCATTGTTACTATATATTCCTAACCACATTTGTGTCAGCTCAGTGGTATGAAACCACTAGGGCAAATCCAGAAAGTCCATTTTATGCCGGCCAGCTGAGAATGTATGAGTATGGGAATCAAGGTTATCAAAGGAGCCCACAATCCCTGCAAGAATTATTTTAAAATGATGTGTATGGCACAATTCCGGGGCCAAGAATGCCCCATCTGCGCAAATTTGTACTGATTTTGTAGCCCCTCCCATTGAGACAGGAAATGTGGCATTGCAAATCTATTTCTTTCTATCCCTAGAAAAGGGAGGGATGAACATCACGTGTGGGGGTGGGGGAGATAGACGATGAGCACAACAAAAAAGGCAGCCCACAGTCTGGAACACGAATACCATAAATTCACAAGTAAAGCATTATTAAAGATTTCCAGCCCCATAAATGCTGCCATTAATCACTTTCAAATTAACCTGATGTGAGTTAAGTTATTGCAAGTTCCTGTGTAAATTAAATCATTATTAGTTGCAGGCTTTTTTTTCTTTTTGGTACAGGTAGCAGCTGAGAAGGGTTGGGGAGGCCTACCGGTTTCAATTTACAAAAGAAGGTTTGGGGGAAAAGGATTTTTGCTTGATTACAAGAGCAAAACCACTTCACAATATAATATCACAATAATTGTAGCCATATATCATAACCTGTCATAAGTCCAGGACAAAGCTCAGCCGCCTTTCGTAAGCGGCTGCCAGGAAGGCAAGAAAAGCGAGTGAATGAGGTAATGGATTTCTTTCCCCTCATTCCACTAGAGAGCAGTGTTCTTTTGTACAAATCAGGTAGGTTGTTTTCTGCGAAGAACCTGGGAAGAAAATCTACAAAGGAGAAGTTTTTCTAGCAGCAGAAAGGCCTCTCTCCCTTGCTATAAAGCTATGCATTCTGAATTTAAGATAAAGACAGTATTTTCCAGCAAAGGTCACTCTTATTTTCTTAGGTATATTTCTAATACTCTTTTTTTTTTATATGGAAAAGGTGTTGGCCATTTAAAAATAGAGCATGTAAATTATCTTTTATATCTTACAGTAAACTTTTTCAGATGACATTCTCCTGCCAAAACGGATCTGTCAGTAATCAAACAGTAGTTCCCTTTCTAGGTAAAACCAGGATATAATTAAAAAAAAAAAAAAATACCTACAACACTTCAGGAGACAATAAACAACTCTGTCAGGGATAGGAATGAATGCAGATAAAAGGAAGAGTGAAGAGAAGGAATACAAGTGTGTTCTGAAAAGTTTTCTGACCCCTTCTTTTATTTATTAACTCATTGTACTGCCGGGACCTTCATTACTATTGTTGAGAACAGCAAGTTTGCGTGATAGGCATGTGTTTGCTTCTCTAAGAGAAAATATTCTGTCATAGGCAATTTGGCTACAACTCCTTGATGGATCAGTTGACATTCCAAGAAGCCCAAAGGCCACGCTAAAATAGTTGAAGTTTGCCTCCTCATTTCAAATTGTGTAAATATATTACTAACCCTTCAGTCTCAAGCACATGGAAACAGGCAAAGCAAACCAGTGAGTTTCTGTGTGTGTGTGTCTGTAACTGGCTGCCTTTCTTGTTCAATAAGAATTAAATTACTGGGTAATTTTGGTTTCTTCTAGAAGGAAATGAATATGCTCTTAAGTATTTAGAATCACTAGAGAGCCTTTTAGGCATTCCTGGATACAAATCAATGTCACCTGAAGTGTAGTTTCCTTATGCATTCAGCCCCATTTTTCTCCATTTGCTCTTAGTATTATTTTTTTTGATACACCACATCACTTTGCTATTTCCTTTTCCTAAACACACTGAACAATATGGTTGTAGGCAAAAATATCTTTGGAGAAAATAAATGGAAAAAAATCTGAGGCCTGACAAATAACAACAGTAAAGGCTCTTCAGAGTATTCACTGTGTTAATTTAGAGAAATTGGAGCATATAAAGTGTCAAATTTGACATCAGCAAATCCTGGGACTTATTTGGGCCTGCTCATCTTTGCCAGTGTGCTGTACTTTTTGACACAGTAGATGTAGGGAATTTAATATTCCTTGACCAAAGTAAATTTGGGCTTCCTGAATTACAAAGCCAAGTATATTGAAGAACAGAGTTTCACATAAGATCTGGCACATAGACGATGCTGAATAAACCAGGCTGAATACATGAGTGATTGAATGCAGAGAGAAAGTAATAAATCCCTCATTCCAATCTGGTTTAATGCCAAAGGCTTAGGATTCACCTCCCACATTATATCACAAAAATCCACACGTCCAATAATTAGATATCAAGAATAGTACAGAGGACTTCACAGGGGCTCTATACACAGGCGGACCTGGGTTTGAATTATGGCTCTCCCGCATATTTTATGGGTCACATGGTGCCAAGCTCTCTAACCCTCACCTTCAGCATTTATACAAGCAGGAAGATTACTAATCCTTCCTTTCCAAAAGTATGTGGATGACAGGTAACTTTGTTTTGCTCAAAACAGACACTTGAGGGGCGCCTGGGTGGCTCAGTTGTTAAGCGTCTGCCTTCGGCTCAGGTCATGATCTCAGGGTCCTGGGATCGAGCCCCGCATTGGGCTCCCTGCTCAGCGGGAAGCCTGTTTCTCCCTCTCCCACTCCCCCTGCTTGTGTTCCCTCTCTCTCTCTGTGTCTCTCTCTGTCAAATGAGTAAATAAAATCTTTGAAAAAAAACAAAAACAAAACAAAAAAGCAGACACTTGAAAATGGAAGAAAATCGATCTAGGTAATAGGGTCACCCAGCCAGAGGCATAATCCCTCACTTTTGAACGAAATCTTTTGATTAGGTCAAATTATCTGAATAACCCAAGGGAAATGCTAAAAGACTAGAATTTCTTGGCTGCAAACACATTTTGGTCCCCCTGGGAAGAAAAGTCACCTAAATAAATAAATAAATGAACATTTTCTTGAACATCTCAGCCCAAGAGCAGAAGAAAACAAACTATTTCTAAAGTTTGTTGGATTTAGAATCAATGTTTTGCAAAGCACTTAACAAAGTGTAAATGCATATACCCATTTGGGAGGTCAGGTTGGCAATATGTTCAAGAGCCTTAGAAAGATTCATGAACTTTGAGGTAGTAATTCTGTTGCAAGGAATCCATCCCAGAGAAATAACAATCGGAGATATGCGGTCAAAAGCTTACATACAAGACTGTTTCTAACATTTTTATAATAGTGAAAAATTGGATACAATTTAAATGTCTAACAATAGGGGATTAGTTAAATATATTATGTATTTCCTTACAATAGTCTATTATGAAGCCATTAAAACTGTATTTTCAGATATTGTTTAATGACATGGTAAATGCTCAAATATAAATTTAAATGAAAAAAAGAGGATATAAAAACTAAATTTATAATGGGATGCCATTTTTGTAAAACCGAGCATTTCACATAATTACTTTTATTCAGCATGTTTTAAGTAGCCAACCAAAATATTGTCAAAGCATGAAAAGTTAAGAAAAATGAATTTCAAGTTTAAGAGTAAAATACTGCTCTCCCTCTTTTTTCTGTCTGTCTCAAGCTCAGATTAATAATCATGATCATAGTATGATAGAGTTCATATTTTCTTCTTCACATGTTTTCTTGTTCTCCAAATTCTGACATAAGGATATAAAACATTTATTGACAGAAACAACTAACAACTTTTGATTAGATTTTACTACAGAGGAATTGTATTCTAAGATATTGCCTTTTACTTTGCCCTTCTACATTTAAGGAATCTGGAGCATGTTTGGCAAATTTTTGGATGGACCCAAATGAGTTAGATTGGTACTTCCATCTGAATTTTCAAGGAAGAAAAGCATATTGTGATGAAATTTTTGTAAACATACCTGACCAACTAGTTCAGGGGACTCCATAGAAGTTTCTTTACAACCTAGCAAGGTATAGTTAAATGAAAAAGAAGGAGCTAGATACTTTTAGTCACCCTCAGAGAAAAGCAGTGTTTGTAGGTGGCCTCAACTCAGTGGCCTTGCTCAGCCCTGTGAAATCTTGTCTGGGGCAAAAGGAGGATGAGAGAGAATTGTAGGTAAAACATGGACATGATGCTCCCCTGAACCCTATAACTTATGGAGACCCAAATGATACTTCTTTGGGATCCCTCCAACAGATCATTATATGAAAAGTAAAAATAGGCATTCTTCCTTCCTGATAGCACTGATACCCTGAAGACTTATAGAATCTATCGATGTAGAAATTATGGACTTGGTTTATCAATGAGAGAAACTTTTCACTTGGGCCAGCAGCCAGTGGTAAGAACACTGCTATTCCTGATAGAGGAACACCAAGAGTCACTGTGCTTGCCAAAGAGAGAATATTTTCTTTAACATGTGTGAGGTACCCACTAGGTGCTCCCACATATAATGTGGGAGGGAGGCGATTTGTATGCAGTTGGAATTTCTGAGTGAAAAAGAGAGACAGACAGAGCCAGGAAAATAAAATATATTTTGGTCCTATTTCCCTGGAAGCTATTTATTTTCAGATCAAAAGCTCAAGTTGTTTACCCAATCAAGATTTTCACACTCTTCCACCTGTGGGGCCACTAAACTGGATCAAAGTCCTCAGGACTGATCCAGGGCAAAACTGATGCTGAATTGGATTTTTAAGGAAAGTTGCAATCAGTAAAATGAAAGCAGAACACCAGAGTGCTAGCCCCAATATTGTACAGAATGTAGAATAGATAGTATGTTTCAACAACACACTTCCGGATATACACTGCTAATTTCTGCTGTCAAAAGTATTTGTTACATATCTCATTAACTCAACACACCATCAGGGTTCATCTGACCTAGTATTAGTTTCTGAATTTCTTTTTTGAGGTGCCTTAGTGGCTCAGTCGGTTAAGCATCTGCCTTCTGCTCAGGTCATGATGCCAGGGTCCTAGGATTGAGCTCTGCATCTGGCTCCTTGCTTAGCGGGGACCCTGCTTTTCCCTCTGCCTGCGGTCCCCCCTCCCCCGTTTGTGTGTGCTCTCTCTCTCTCTCTCTCTCTCTGATAAATAAATAAATAAATAAATAAAATCTTTAAAAAAACAATAGCTCTATTTGTAAGTATTGATATTTCATGACTTTTATTATTTCTTAGGGATCTTTCAGAGAATAAAGATCTACATTTTTATTAAGCTAGAATAAAACTCACTATGTTTTGTAATTATCATGTGGATCCATTGGAAACTTTATATCCCTAAGATCATTACAAGTTCTTAGTGATTTCATTTTTTCCTATATCTTGAAACATTTTGCTATCTAATCATTCTAGAAATTATTCTCTCATTACTTATCAATTATTTCCAGGTATACTTAAAAACTTAAATAATAAGCCAGCAGAAGAATAATTAAGTCACCTAAAAGCATGGTAAAATGTTGAAATAAATACTCGTGCTTATGTCATCCTTCAGTTTTCTTATTGTGCTGTATTGCATCATCTTTTGAGAAGGTATAAAAGGAGACTAGGGACATCATCTTTGTAGCTTAAGTTTTCATTGAACACAAGTTTGAAATCAGAATTTATCATGTTCTTCCCATAATGTAAAACAGAAGAAAATTGAAGAAGGAAGATATTTCACAACAGTAAAATGACTCAGAAATCAAATGCAAACAGACAGATAGAAACATTCTATAGTCTAATAATGATAGTGAAATTCATCACATAAACTAAAATTTCAGATTGTAAACACTCAGACAACAGTACCTTAGATGAATTTTCTCAGATTCAAAAATCAGTAAGTGATCAATAGATTTCTAAGGATGAAAAAGAAATATGGTTTTCTCATACAGTTAGTCATCCAACAGAAGGCACATTACCATGTAATATTTGTGATTAAAAACTGGACCATCTCGTTTGTTAAAAAGATGTGTGTCAGTATTTTTTACCTATTATGTTGATGCACCAAGCTTAACTTGATATAGCTTGTAAGCAGGCAAATGCTGAACACAGGTATGCATAAAAAGGTGATTAGAAAAAGAACAAAGTGATGTAGAAATAAAAGAAAAATCATTGATCATTCTAAATAGTGTTTATAAATGTAACTGCAAATGGTTTGTAGAGAGCGAAGAAGATACAACCAAAGTTATATCATCCAAAAGTTCCAAAATTATTATTATTTTTTAAAGATTTTATTTATTTATTTGAGAGAGGAACAGAGAGAGCGCAAGTGCAAGCACAATAAGGGGGAGGAGCAAAGGGAGAGGGAGAAGCAGATTCCCCACTGAGCAGGAAGTTCCATGCAGGGCTCCATCCCAGGACCCTGAGATCATGACCTGAGCAGAAGGCAGACCTGAGCTGAAGGCATATGCTTAACCGACTGAGCCACCGACGCATCCCAAAATTATTTTTAAGTATTGCATTTTGATGGTGCAAATGCAATAAGGACAAGAATTAATGATAAGCTAGATCCTACTAGATATGCTTTTGAAATACAGAATATGTATCACAAGATGGACACATCCCAGGTTCATGCCTGACTTCTGATGAGCAATTGGTTGCATTCAGAGAATGTTGCCCATTGTGGGCATATAGAGTGTTAAAATCAGGAAATTATGAAATAAAAACTTGAGTTAACTGTGTTTAAATTCTCATTTAAATTTCTAAATGATTTTCACTATCCCTCTCTTATGGTTGTGATTTTTTGTACAATTTAAAAATATAAAAAATTAATTAAAAGAGTATATTGGATCCAGATGGTAAATGGCAATGACTGTTTTTCCTGGCATATGAGCCTGAGGCTTTAGCATGAGACCTGCAAGTGGTTAGGTTCTTGAACTAGACCCAGGTGTGATGCCAGACTAGGAATATTTCATGGCACAGTTCTGGGAGTTCATTTAAAATAAGGCACATGTGGTAAAAATAAAATTTGGGGCCAAAATTATAATTACATAAAAGGTGCTAATGTCTTAAGACAAACACAGCAGTAAATTTCTTAGGCAATCTCCCCTTCTCCCTCTCTGCCTCCCTTTCTTTCTGCTTCTATCTTCTTCATTTCCCTTCCTGTCTCTTCCTCTCTCTTCTTTTGTGAGTTTGGATTAATTTAGCAACTGCTGAAAGAATATCTAAATGGCTGTCCCCACTTTATTCCAATTATGGATCAAGAGAAAAAAATGTCTGTCTCTCAAGGAAAAGCAATCCACTGAACTCTTCCAGAAAAATTTCCAAACCCAAGGGATTTATATGGTTTCAGAGGAAGGATTCTAAACAAGGAATAATTACCTTAATCCTAGTTGATATAGTTTGCAGGCGATCCTTTTCATAATCTTGATTGCTGCAACTGAGTGATTTAGTTTGTGTGTATTTATTGAGTAGCTACTATATGCCAGACACTGGGAATACAAAAATAAATAAGAAATGGGCCCTCCTCCAAATGAGAAATGGACTCAAATAGTAAGCAATTACATTAATTCAAGGGCAAAGTAAGCAACAAAAGTGTAAAGGGAGCAACTCACAGCAAAAAAGGGAATGCATTCCCAGGAGAGAGACCCAAGAGCTCTGTCAAAGCAATACAAACAAAAGGTAGCCTGAGTTTAAAACTTTAATTTTCAAACACTTCCTATATTTCCTGCTTATTTCATAGGTAATCATATAAGATTTGTTTACTCTGTGACAATAAATGATCTGACATAATTATCACAAGTTTAACCTACCTATGAATCAGATCATTACCTTCCCATTGTTTCAGAGTGCATGTGGTTGAAGAGCCCTTTGGCAATCCAGCTAAGTGAGAATGATGCCTTAACTTTGGACTAACCTTTTGCCCAGCCAAACTATTGTTTCTTGCCAATGGCCTGAATCTCAATCCAAAGGGCCATAATGTCATAAAATGGATGAAATGGATTTTTTCAGCTTACCCACTAGGGTAGTAAAAAATATATAAAATCTACATCCAAATGCATGCCATAAATTTCCATTGCTTTAGGGGCAAAATTAAAGCATTTCTCTTTCCTTTTTTATTCTGGATCACAGCCCTGGCTCCCCCCTCCCCCCCAAATGTACTTCCAACTCTCAAGGTCATTTTCTTTTTAGAAGTTATTCTGTTAACTTCTAGTATAGCTGTTCTCTGTGGGAATGCTCATTTTTTTCCTTCCACGCAATTTACCCTTTCCCCACCCACCCCTCAGGTCCCATATTTTCAGTAATGCAAATTGGGCAATTATTTACTTTTTGTTTGAGTTTAAAAAGCACATTCACAGGCACACAAATGCATTTTGGATCTCATTCATGCAGAAAAATTACTGGTAACTTGATGAATCTGCAAGTAATTTTACAAAAATGTTTAGTGAGTTTTGCCAAGGATGTCTGACCCCCGGCCTTGCTTCACTGATGTAAGTTTTTGAGTGTTTGGCCTGATCAGTACCAGCTGTGAGTGCTTTGGTTGTGCATATCAGATGTTAAGCGAAGGAGAAAGGACTGCATACTCCAATGCATGCTTGAAGGTTTGTGAAGTAGGACAGAAATAAGACTACAGTTAAAACTGAAGCATGTCTTTCATACTGTTAAGCTCCCCTTTGCTCAGTTAAGCTATTTGATTGTACCCTAGTGTCACTTAAAATCTCTCTCAATCAGATGCGACTTAGACCAGAGAGAGTGGATATCTCTAATGAAGGATAAGCAGAATTCATTAAAAAATAGTTTTGCTTACTAGAGATTTTTAAAATTATATTTTTGGCCCAAAATTCTTCATGGAATTCTAAGGGAGAAAATAAAAACAATACAATATTAATAAGGTAATTTCCTTAGAGAGCAATAAGGAATCTATTCCAGGACACATTGTTTTAATAGGAGTTAAAATAGTTTAGCTTTTTTATTTCTGCTTTGAAAGATCATGGGGCTGGTGAAGTCATGGGATATTTCGAGTATATTTACATCCAGCCTAAATGCCCACATAGAGATGCCCCCAAAATCCATTTATAAAAGTGGAATTATGTATTCTATATTTTATTACATCTGAACATAAACTAGCACAAGGATCGTGGTATCAGAGCAACATACATTTGAAGTTGGGAATGGCAAATACAGTTGCTAAAGACCGGTATTGAGAGAAATATGGTATAGTTAGGGCTTGGTAGGATATCCATAGGAGCAAACAAAACAATAGCAGTATTGTTCATAGTAGCCAAAAAATGGAAGCAACTCAAATGATAATCCCACTGATGAAGGGAGAAATAACGTGTGGTATATCCATATAGTGGAATATTATTCAGCTGTAAAAGAGGATGAAGTACTGATACTTGTTACAACATGGGATGAGCCTTGTAAAGGTTATGCTAAGTGAAAGAAGCCAGAAACAAAGGCCCACATATTAGAGGGCTCTATTTATATGAAATGTAAAAAATAGGCAATTCCATAGAGACATAAAGTGAAATGGAGAGTGACTCTTAATGGGAATGGAATTTATTTAGGGGTGATGAAAATGTTCTGGAACTAGATAGTGATGATACTTACACAATTTTGTATATGTAGTAATGGCCACTGAATCGGGTACTTTTAAAGAGTAAATTTTATGCAATGTGAATTATATCTCAATTTTTAAAAATTGTGTGAGGGGAGTGCCTGGGTGTCTTAGTTGGTTAACCATCCTACTCTTGATCTCAGCTTAGGTCTTGATCTCAGGGTCATGAGTTTCCTCCATGCCTGGCATGGAGCTTACTTAAAAAAAAAAAAAATCAGGAAGGAAAAGCAAAGCAACTTGTAATTTTGAAATATGAGATGCACATTTTTATGTGTTCTTTATTCTCTCCCTCTGAAACTCTGTAATTAGAAAGCTTTATGGCATTATCCAGGTCTTTCAACATTTCTTTCACACTTTCTACTTCCTATCCATCTCTGCTTCATTTTAGGTTGTCTTTTTAAATCTACTTGCTTGCTTATGAATTTTCCTTTCCAACTGTATCTGATTTTCTGTTAAGCCTACATATTGACATTTGAGTTTAATTATTATAATTTTTCATTTTTAGATGTTATATTGGGTCTTTTTCAAATTTGGTCATTTTTGTGTGTGTGTTTCATAGTGTATTCAATACCCTTTTTCATTTCTTCAATCGTAGTAAACAAATTTTTAATGATTTCTATCTGATAATTCCAATATATTCAAACTTTGTGAGACTGATTCTTGAGTTTATTGCTTCAACAACTCTCATTCATACTATCTTGTTTCTTCAACTATGTCCTTTGTGTATGTATGTGTGGGGAAGGGGGAGGGGGATGGGAGATGTGTTCCTTGGAACGTTGTAGTAAATTTTGAAAGTTGCTCTTAAACATCACTTTTCCATTAAGGATTTGGTTTTGCTTCTGTTAGGTGTCTGGATAAACAAACAATCTAGACTAATTTAAAATTAAAATTCCAATTTAGGGATTTTCAGAACACCCAGATAGCATAGCCATGTGTGAGAGCTAGATACAGTTTATCAAGAGATAATTTTTTCTTTCTTTTTAAATCCTTACCAGGAAAGAGCCTGAAACAGATATATTTTCTTCAAAGTTTCCTTTTTTAAAGATAATTTTTATTTTAGTAGAAAACAAAGGAGTTCCTTTCAAGGATTCTGGATTGATCTTGCTTTATACAAACCCTAATTTTGTCTCCTGCTCCCTATGAAGAGATTACAAAATGAAGTAAATTAAAATGAGAAATCTCATTTGTATAAGAATATATATTGCAGCTTTATTTTCAATAGCCCCAAGCTGAAAACAACCCAGATATCAATTCACAAGAGAATATGTAAACATATTAGGATACATTTTATAGCGAAATACTCCCCAGCATTAATTAAAAACAACAACAACTGATACACAAAATGATATTGATCAGTCTCCAAATATTATGTTGGGTAAAAGAAGCAAGATCAACTAAGTTTGAAATTAGGCAAAGCTAATCTACAGTGATAGAAATCAGAATAGTGATTACAAATAGGGAATTAGAACTAACTGGAGAGATAAGAGAAAACTTCCTTGATCTTTCCTAAAAATGTTTTTATATTAAGTGGGATGAGCTGGAGAGTATATATATATTATATATATATGTATACTATATATATAATATATATATATTTGAAGAGCTTTGTCAAGTTCTGTGCATTTCAGTGTATATATCTTAGCAAAGACAATGAAGAGCCTCTGGAATAGGTAACAAACTAAGTATTTGAGTTTTGTAGATAAATGAAAGCAAAATAGGGTGGCTGATGACCTTTTAGAACAGAAGAGTGCAGAAAAATCAGATGGATCAGTGAATTTTAAAAAATTGGTTTATTTAATCTCAACTAAGGATTACAAATACCTGGCACTGGTATTTCCTTCACCACACATGGTAGATACTTGTTTCAACACATTTTATGTTTACTTTGATGCAAAATTATTTTTTCAAAAACATTTCTAGGAAACCATTAAGAAGGAAATTATTAACTACTAATATTTTAAACAGCTATAAGTAACTCATGTATTAATTCCTCTTTTCCTCTCTTATATCAATGAGATAAATGCTGTTAATGTTACCTAAAAATTATATTTAAGTTCTGATTACATCTCTCCCCCTCCATTACCACCATTGTTGCCCAACCACCATCATGTTTAACTGGACTATCACTTCTTAATTGTTCTTGTTTCTACCCCCTCAATTCTGCCTTTCTACATAAGAGCAGAAATATTCTTTTAAAATATGTCAGATAAGTGGCTTTCTACTTCTTTTAAAGTAAAGGCCAAGTCCTTATTGTGGCAAAACTGCCCTGTTAGTCCTAGCTCTTGCTAACTTTCTTGCCTTTTCTCTCTGATCTCTCCACTGGAGCCAGGCTGAACTCTGCCATTCCTTCAACATAGCATGCATGCCTCTGGTTCACTGTCTGAGCATCTATCATCTTTTCTGCTGAAAACAGTCTCCAAGTTATCTTCATGGCATGTCACCTCACTTTCTTCAAGTATCTATTCAAATGTCAACTCACCAGAGAAGCATTTTCAGACCATCCTACTTAAAACATTACACAGTCTTCCATCTCTTGTGTACACTGTATTTTCTTTTACTGCTTGACTTTTTTTTTAAGCACATATCACACACACACGCACACACACACACACACACACACACACACACACACACTTTCTTTTCTGTCTCCCTCCACTTGAAAATAAAATATTTACATGGAGAGTTTATCTATTTTGTTCACTAACCTATCTCCAGACCCTAGAATGCAGCAGTTATTCACTTATATATTCCCAAAACCTGGAACACAGTAAGATTTCATAAATAGTTCAATTAATATACTCAAGGAATTTATATTTGGGAGAGAAAAAATAATGTTATGTCCCTCATCTTGAGAACAAAAGAAAAAAAAACCAGACTGTTCTTCTCCCCTCCCATACCATCATAGATCTGGAGACATCATTTTTGAAAGGAAAAATATGTGTTCTACTGATAACTACAAATTATATATATATGTAGGACAAGTTACTTGATGCTCTACTCTTTTCTTTTTCATTCTTTTTATTTCTATGCTTCAGTTTTTATAACTTATATTGACCTGAGTTCAAATTTACTGGTATTTCATTCCGCTGTCAACCTATTGTTAAATCTATCCAAAAACTCTTAATTTTAGGCATTTTATTTTATAGTTATATAATTTTCTTTTTTTGTTTTTACTTCTTTGTTAAGATTCTTTTCTTCAGCTATTGCATTTATCATTGCCTCTGTTTTCTTCAACATATTTTGATATGTTATTGATATGTTGATGTTTTAAATTCTTTGTCTACTAATTCTAACCCCTGAGGCAATTTTGTATCTATTTCTAATTCTTATTTTTGCTGTTAATTTTTGGTTATATTTTCCTGCTTCTTCACATGTCTTGCAATTTGTGGATGTGTGTCAGATATTATATATTTTAAAAAAACAAAGAGACTGAAATATTTCCCCCCCAGAGAGAGGACACCCTTTCCTTTCTCTGGCAGCAAGGTGAGGAGATGAATATATATTGATCTACCCAGAAGCTGTGCTGTTCCAGCAATGGGTGTGCTATTTCAGTTTGTTTTAATTATGTCTTGTTTTGAATGTTTTCTTTTAAGATTTTATTTATTTTTGAGGGCGAGAGGCTGCTAGTGCGCATGAGTTGGGGGAGGGGCAGAGGTAGAGGGGGAGAGAGAGAGAATCTCAAGCCGACTCTACCCCGAGTGTGGGGCTCGATCTCATGACCCTGCGATCATGACCTTAGCTGAAATCAAGAGTCAGAGCCTCAATTGATCTAGCGACCCAGGTGCCCCTGGTTTTGAATGTTGTATGAATGAGATCCATGTTATGTATATTATAGGCACATCATTCTAGCAGGACTTTAGGATCAAAGTATAAGACTATGAAGACCTTTCTCCCTTTCCAGTATAGTCCCCAGGATCCTACAATGCCACACTTCTGGTAAATACTTTCTGAGAGAGGTCTTATAGGTAGAAAGAACAGGCTCTGCCCCATTGCCAGCCAATCATTCCATTTACATGGCTATTAAAAACTCTCCTAATTTCTTGCTACCCCAGTGGATTCGATTCTTCTTTCAATGCCCACATTCAGAAAATGCCCAAGAGAAGAAAGACTTCACAATGTGCATTTACCCAAGATTTCATTCTTAGCAGGGAGCCCAACACGGGGCTTGATTCCAGGACCCTGGGATCATGATCTGAGCCAAAGGAAGACGTTTAACCGAGCCACCCAGGTCCCACCCCATCCCCCAAGATCTCATTCTTTATTCTTCTCTAGAACTTAAGTTTGTTTAAACTTTTTTTTTAACCCACACTCTTGAATGTCTTAAAAAAATTTATTTTCTTGTTATGAAGGAAGCGATGGTTTTTCATGAATTGCTGTGTTCTAACAGAAGTTAAACTCTGACAAATTATTGGAAATGAGTGTAGTCCTGAGAAATTTGAGATATCATATTTATGGAAGCAGACATTTCCCTCTTTCTTACCTGCTGTTTAGGAAGCAATTGCTAGGAAGAAAAGATGATAAGTAATGACTGTAAACTCAGACTTAGGTTAGAGAATAACCAAAGAGTTAGAGACCAGGTTTTCAAGTTTTTCCCCAAATTTTTAAAACAACCATGCTTGCAACCAACTCTCTGAAAAATTTCTTCTTTGAAAAAAAAAATGGGTTTATTTTTAAATTGAGTAGCTTAAGAATAAGCAGTAGGAAGAGAGTAAATAGATAAGGATCATAAGAATTTCCTACACTGTAGAAGTAATAATGTCAAAAGGATTTCAAATAAAATTATAAATAATTATTTTGGGACTTTCTTCAGTGAGTGCTTGAATGGGAAGATATGTGACCTCTGCCACTAAATAAGAATATGACATTAGGGACATTGCCTTTATAGACTTCTATTTCTCCACATTAAAATCACACAATCTTTAATATCCCTTCTAGTTCTAACCTTTTTTGACACCTTTCTGATGTTTGTTAGGATATCTAAACAGCCTTTAGGAGTTAGTAAAGTATTGCAGTTATGACCTTAGGCTCTAGAATAAAACAGATTTGTGTTTGAATCTCAGCTCTCTCCACCATAATCTTTTTTTTTTAAGATTTTATTTATTTATTTGACAGAGAGAGACACAGCGAGAGAGGAAACACAAGCAGGGGGAGTGGGAGAGGGAGAAAGAGCCTTCCCGCAGAGCAGGGACCCCAATGCGGGGCCCGATCCCAGGATCCTGGGATCATAGCCTGAGCCAAAGGCAGACACCTAATGACTGAGCCACCCAGGCACCCCTCCCCATTATGATCTTGAGGAGGTTACCTAGACTTTTTGAGCCTCAACATTGTTATCTGCAAATCAGAATAAAAACTCTTATCTCAAACTATTCTTGTAGGAATTAGATAGCCAGGACTCAGTAAATATAAATAAATATCGTAGTTTTAATTTATTAACACTATTAATTTAATAACATTTTGTGAGGGTGAAATATGAGCAATACTTTCGAATCAAATATATACATTAATTTTAAGTTGTTTCCTAATTCAAGAATCTAAAATGAGGAAACAATAACATTTCATTAAAGATACCGCTTTCATGTATTCTCCCATTTTTTCTATAATTTTCTATTGGTGAATAATGGTGGGATTTCTGAAAAGAGGGAAAGAGAAAGTGCTATCGTTTTGAATGAGCAATTATCATTCACAGATCAAATCATAAATGTAACTCTATACCACCTTTCTATCCAGTGGAAAGAAGACAGTAGAGTCACACTCTAAACTCAGATTTAGGTTAGAGAAAAGTTGAAGACCCACTTTTACAAATTCTTCCTAAATTGTACTTGTATGCCAATTCCACAATACTTTTTTAGAGAGTAAATGGGATAAAATTCATTTAGTGGTTGCCAGTGTTACTTGGTTACTAACATAATTTTTCAGCTTATGTAATAAGCTGTATTTCTCAGAAAAAGAGCAGCAACTTGGGGCAAACCAATATAGGTAAGACAAAGAATGAAGAGAAGAAAAATCATGGGTCTAATTTAAGGAATAATCATAAAATTTCTGATATATTTAACAGAAAAATAAGGCTAGATGCTTTCCTAAGAATTCCATTTTGGTGAGCTATTTTGCAATGAATATTTTTAAAAAGATCTAGAATGAAAACCTATCAACACTTAATGAATTATTTCCTTTTATTCTTAACGTCTTGAATTCCATATTTACTAAAAGTATAATGTACCCTGTGTTAATGGAGTTACAAACTAGGGGAGGTACAAATTTTCTCTCACTCTCTTCTGCCTATCTGTTTATCTGTCTTTCTATCTATCTATCTGTCTATCTATCTGTCTATCATCTATTTTGGCATTTCACCTATACTCTTTTTAAAAAATTTCTTATTGCTATGTTAATCACCATACATTACATCATTAGTTTTTGATGTAGTGTTCCATGATTCATTGTTTGTGTATACCACCTAGTGCTCCATTCAGTACATGCCCTCTTTAATACCCATCACCAGGCTAACCCATCCCCCCCCCAGAACCCTCAGTTTGTTTTTCAGAGTCCATCGTCTCTCATGGTTCGTCTCCCCCTCCGATTTCTCCCCCTTCTTTCTTCCCCTCCTGCTATCTTCTTCTTTTTTTTTTCTTAACATATGTTGCATTATTTGTTTCAGAGGTACAGATCTGTGATTCAGAAGTCTTGCACAAGTCACAGCACTCACCATAGCACATACCCTCCCCAGTGTCTATCACCCAGCCACCCCCTCCCTCCCACCCACCCCCACTCCAGCAACCCTCAGTTTGTTTCCTGAGATTAAGAATTCCTCATATCAGTGAGGTCATATGATACATGTCTTTCTCTGATTGACTTATTTCGCTCAGCATAACACCCTCCAGTTCCATCCACATTGTTGCAAATGGCAAGATCTCATTCCTTTTAATGGCTCCATAATATTCCATTGTACATATATACCACATCTTCTTTATCCATTCATCTGTCAATGGACATCTTGGCTCTTTCCACAGTTTGGCTATTGTGGACATTGCTGCTATAAACATCAAGTGTAGTCTGGAAAAAAATGTTTAGCTAATGTCTCCCCTATCACTTTTAGTGTGAAGGATCATGATCTAGAAAAATCCCAAAGGAATAAAACAGGAAAATTAAAATGGACTTGACCAAAGAAAACATGACTGACTAGGACGAAAAATATTTTATTTGTTCCTCTTACAGAATTGGTCAAAACTAAATGAAGGGAGTTTTAAAATTTGTAATGTGGATATTGTGGATTGCTGCTATGAACATGGGGGTGCATGTGCTCCTTCTTTTCACTATATCCGTATCTTTGGGGTAAATACCTACTAGTGCAATTGCTGGGTTGTAGGGTAGCTCTATTTTTAACATCTTGAGGAACCTTCATACTGTTTTCCAGAGTGGCTGTGTACCAGCTTGAATTCCCACCAATAGTGTAAGAGGGTTCCCCTTTCTCCACATCCCCACCAATATTTGTTGTTCTCTGTCTTATTGATTTTAGCCATTCTAACTGGCGTAAGGTGGTATCTCATTGTGGTTTTGATTTGTATTTCCCTGATGGCTAATGATGTTGAGCATTTTTTCATGTGTTTGTTAGCCATTTGTATGTCTTCTTTGGAGAAGTATCTGTTCATGTCTTCTGCCAATTTTTTGACTGGGTTATTTGCTTTTTGAGTGTTGAGTTTGAGAAGTTCTTTATAGATCTTGGATATCAGCCCTTTATCTGTAATGTCCACAACAGCCAAACTGTGGAAGGAGCTGAGATGCCCTTCAACAGATGAATGGATAAAGAAGGTGTGGTACAGGGGCGCCTGGGTGGCTCAGTCGTTAAGCGTCTGCCTTCGGCTCAGGTCATGATCCCAGGGTCCTGGGATCGAGCCCCGCATCGGGCTCCCTGCTCGGTGGGAAGCCTGCTTCTCCCTCTCCCACTCCCCCTGCTTGTGTTCCCTCTCTCGCTGTGTCTCTCTCTGTCAAATAAATAAATAAAATCTTTAAAAAAAAAAAAAGGTATGGTACATATATACAGTGGAATATTACTCAGCCATCAGAAAGGATGAATACTCACCATTTGCATCAACATGGATAGAACTGGAGGAGATTATGCTAAGTGAAGTATGTCAAGCAGAGAAAGACAATTATATGGTTTTACTCATATGTGGAACATAAGCAATAGCATGGAGGACCATAGGGGAAGGGAGGGAAACCTGAGGGGCTAGAAATCAGAGAGGGAGATGAACCATGAGAGACTATGGACCCCGGGAAATGAACTGAGGGTCTCAGAGGGGAGTGGAGTGGGGGGAGGGGTAACAGGGTGATGGGTATTAAGGAGGGCACAGGTTGTGATGTGCACTGGGTGTCATACATAACCAATGAATCATTGAACACTACATCAAAAACTAATGATGTGTACTATACAGTGGCTAACTGAACATAATAAAAAAAAATTTGGAATGTGGAATTTTGGAGAGAGATTTTTAAAGAAAAAATGTGAAAAAAACTTACAGAATGAGTTTAAACTCAGTTAAATTACCCGAGAACCTATATTTTATTACAGTAACCAAATCAAGTCTTGATAAATCCTGAAAAACTTCATTATTGCCTTTAATTTTATGGTTCATGGTAGAGAAGGACAATGCTTTATCTAGTATATCCCAGTCTTTGGAAAATAAAACAAAACAAAAGTTCTGGTTAGGTGAATAATTTGGCTTTTTTGTATGGAAACACTTCAGAAGTATTATAAAATGTCTAATCTATTCCACATGACAATCCAAAGTAGGACCTGCATATGAGTCCATTAGATATGGAGGTAATAATAAGATTAATTATGAATTGTTATTAATTATCATGGGTAGGGAAAACAGAAAATTATTTATTAAATAATCTCAGGAAGAGATGGGTCATCTCTGTGGCTCTACTTGGGTCAAAAGGCAATAACAAAGCTCAAGGAGAGGACTTGACTGAGAGTTCAATGAAACAAATCTCCTTTGGAAACATACCTTTCACAAGGGACTTTCCATAACATGGGAGCCAATTTAATGAGGGACTGGAAAGAAATCTTGAAATCATGAGTACAATTTATTGTTTTCAAATAAAGAGGGAAAAAGAAATTGCTCATTTTACCATAATTTAACCATTAAGAGTCTCTTGAGGAACGTGAATGAGAAGTTACACATTTCTGATAAAGGAACTCTATTTATCCATACATTTCAAGGGTTATGATTACAGCAGCAGTACCTGGCTTGAGAAGAGACAGATAATACAGCTTATTGAACTATGTGATCCTGGCAGTACACACACCTGGTAAAGCTCTTTCTGGGATTACAGACCTGACATTTTGGGCTCACTAGTTAAGAAAAGACTTTTGAGTAAAGTGAACCAAAAAACAACAAATCCAAAATTTTTTCTCTTAAACTAAAACCACTTTTCAAATCCTAGTATCTCTTCTCTGCCTAAAATACATACTAAAGCATTTTCTATGACTACTCAAAAGTAAAATATTAAGTATAGCAATAGTGCTATGCTTTCTTACTAAGTAGAATAGTAACTATTTATAACAAATGTTGATTGGTTATAATAATTATATATATAATATATATATATTTTATGCATTTAAACAATATATAATAATTATATATATATATATATATATATATATATATATATATATATAGTATATAATAATTCCCTCTACATTATCCAGGTACTGCTAAAGAAAATACCCAAAATCTGGAGTAACATTTTAATGAATATATTTCGAATATAACCTGAAACTTGAGAATCATAAAATAAATATCATGTTTTAGAAATATGAAACACTATAATTTGCAACAGTGATTATATTTTATACATCTGAGGATTTTAAAATTACTGAAGAAGTTACTTAGTCCAGCCATCAATTTTCCTATAATTTATTAAAATCATACTGAACAATACATGAACACACGTGTAATGTACCAGAGATTTTAACTTAAATTTCAAAATGTTTAACTGCACAATTTTTGTATTATACTGGTGGACTTCTGCATGTATCAAATATATCTAATTATACATTTGTAAATATGGTTAGGTTTAGAAGACAAGAATGAAAAAGAATAAAACAAGCAAGAAACAAACAAAAAGATCCTTATATTGTACATATACTCTATAGAGAACCTCAATAACCTTTCTACTAATGAATGGAGTGTATCTAATGAAATTCCCCTTTGGACATTTTTCAGATATTAAATTTTGAAATGACATATCTTGCAAACAAAGGTAGAAGCAATTTTATCCTATTAACAGCTTGAAAATTCACACAATGAAAATGGGAAGAGAAAGTAAAATGAGGTTAAAGAGAAAGCTAATTAGAATTTGGACGTTTGCTGGGTTAATGTCTAGACTGAGTAGGTCTAGCTTTGACGATATACATACCTTGTAGCTTAGCCTTGAGCTTGACTGATTGACCTGCACTTAAAGAGCTTGATGAATGAACCTCTGTCTCTCTCAAGGTGCCACAGACCCACATTGCAATGCCACAACATTACATAAGGAAGAAAAGAAAAAAAAATGCAGAACTTTTGTAAATCCTGTGTGCTGAGATTGTACTCAAAATTAAAATAAGGAAGAACCTATAGAAAAGGAGGAAACACTTCGAAGAATCGACTACCCATAGAATAGCCTCTCAGAAAGAACTTGTTTGCTTACCTGGTAACAGCATAGGCCAGAAATATTCTCCAGTGTACTTGTTGAATTGGTACACTCTGAATGAAATTTTGCAACAATTATAAATTGATTTGGATTGCAACTGTCTCCATTAGGATGCAAACTCCCCTGGTATAAACTATTAGATGGTCTCTTCTAAATTTTTAAATCTGATCACTAGGTGGGTGGGGGAATGGGTTAAATAGGAAATGGGTATTAAGGAGGGCACTTGTGATGAGCACCAAGTGTTGTATGTAATTGTTGAATCACTAAATTCAATACCTGAAACTAATAGTACACTGTATGTTAACTGGAATTTGAAGAAAAACTTGGGGAAAAAAGGGGGAAAAAATCAGATCACTAAAAAAAAGAAGAAATCATGAATCATGATCTGACTATAGGGGGAAGAGCCAGTCCTTTTGGACACTGAAGAGCTTTGTTGGGTAGGGCAGGTGGAAGAAATAGAAAGAGGGACTTAGCAAGCCATGTGATGTCCTTGGGTGATGGAGGATTGAGAACTGGGTGATGTGAGAGAAATCATATGACAAATATGGAATGACACCCCCCTGACAACACTAAGCCTATCAATGTGCTGTGTCTGCTACCTACTGATGTGCTATTTCAATTAGGAGGTTCACTTGCAAGCAACAGAAGGTCCAGCTCAAACCATCACAGACAATCAACAGGGCCATGAGGGAAAACCAGCACAAGCTACAGGTTACCTTTGCCATCCCAACTTCAGAGATGCCATAGAGTAACAAAGAAAGTATAGGAATTGAAAAAAACAATACAAAATTCATGAAAAGCCACCAAGAGAGTGATGCTGAATATAACAATGTGTATACAGGAATTGGGATGGGGAAAATCTGGAGAAGGTAGGGGCAAGATAGGAGGATATAATAAAGTATTAAGGAATCAAATTAATCAAGAATATTAATATTTGATGGGGATAAATTTAACCTCTAGCATATTAGATAAAATATTTTTTTGAATAATTGGGCAGATATAGCATGTTTAAAGAATGGGAAACTTAACTTGCAAAACACACATTTCCCAAATTGATCTACGAATTCAGTGCTACACCAGTCAAACTACAGTTAAGATATTTGGGGGATTCAACAAACAAATTCTAAAATTCAGGTAAAAGAATGTAGCTGATAGTAGCAAAATATGCACTGATAAAATTAAAAGGGGTGACTGATTCCACCAGATAGTAAGGCATACAACAAAAATATAATAAGAGTATGGGACTGGTAAAGGAACTAATAGACTAATGAATCACAATATAACTCAGCTATAGAACCTACATGTACTTATATCATATGATAAAGGAGGCAACAGAAAACAGTAGAGAAGGGAGTCTAGTAAGGGTGTCAGAAGGATTGGCTTCCTCAATATGAAGCTGGGAGCCTATTTGCTATATTCAAATGTACACACACTCAAGGGGGATTAATGACCTATTGCAAAGGATCAAACAAAAGAGATAAATGTAAATGTTGAATAACTTTATAAACTTGGGGTGGGAAAACTTCCTAAACAAGACCCCACAAACTGTCAGTCATTAATCAAAACACTGGTAGATTTGATTTAATCAAAATTAATAATTTTTATTCCTCAAAGGACAGATAGACCAAATTAATAGCAGAGAGGCAGAAAATATTTGTAATATCTTATAGTTGAAAAATAAAACCAAATGGTATGTACAAAAAAACTCCTGTAAATAAAGCAAGAAAGAATTGGGAAACTAAGTAGAAAACTATATTCAGAATTTGGGCAAATCAAAGAAAAGGAGCCAAATAGTCTAACAGGTATTTGAAAAGAGGTAGCTGAAACTGATAAATAAATGCAAACCAAAATAATGGGACAATTTATACATATAAGACTCACAACAATTTTTAGGGTAAGTAATACAAAACTTTGGCTAGGATGTGGGAGAATGTCTATTAACATTTGGTGGAAGTGTAAATTGGTTAAGCCATTCAGAAAAGCAAGCTGGCAGTATTTAGCTAAATGTAAGATGTATATGTTCTCTAACCTAAAGAGTCTACTCTTGGGTATATCATGAGAAATATTTACATAGTTCCAAAAGAGGTCATGAATAAGTTTGTTTACTACAGTAACAATATTTTGCCTCAAATCACTATTTCCACAAACACAACATGGGGGTAAAAAGCAGGAATGTCTGTATCCCCTGAGGCTGTTTGAACCAACTAGATGTATAGACAGTGTCATAAATAGACCTTGAGGGCACTGTACTGAGTATAAGGGAAAGAAATAGAACATAATTCATAGAAAAATACCATGAATGTAAGTTAAAAACACATACACACGGGAAAAAAATGTAATTTTAGAAAGATGCATGCATAAATAGACACATAGCAAAGATTTTTAGAGTAGAAACTGACAGTGGGGGGGGGGAGAGAATGGGGATCAGCATGACAGGGGAAAAATATCATACACAACAGATGATGATAATGTGCTCTGAACTGGGGAGTATTTTTAACTCAGTCCTCTAAATGTGACATCACTAGGAGGAAGAGGAGGTAGAGAAGGATTCATTATCACTTGACTGATCTGGTGGCTCAAATATGTGATCAGGACGCACATTTTATTTCTGATTTCTGATTTTTTTTGGTATTGTCTTCTTTCTTGGCAAGTTTCTCTTCCTATGATCCCATGCTGCCTACAAGGAGCTCTTGGGCTACACGTTTCTCCTTTATATTCAGCGAGGAAGAATATTTTTTACTTCTGAACCATCAAAGACAGTCTGGTCTTCCATATGGTCGGTAGGCCTTGATGGAACTTTTGCTCTTCCTTAGAGGCTGGTGTTCAGCTTTCTGCCCCCATATGAATGGAAATTGATTCTCCTCCAAGTCCCTTGTACTGAAGGCCTAAATCTGTTTCATTCATCCAGTGAATAATTCTGTTTCAGCTTTTCCTCGTTGTTCCAACTTTGACATCACTCTTACTTCTCTGGAACATATGGAGGTCAATTTTGAGATTTCTAGAGTTTTTGTTGTTTTGCATATGTAACATTTCCTACAGAGTTCCTTTGTGTTTGTATGGGAGTGGTTTTTAATACCTGTATTAATGTATTATAATTAATGTCCTCCTTTCGTTGGGAAGTTTATCCTGGGTTTCAAAGCCAGCCTACAAACAAAATTTGGAATATGAGTTAGCAATGAATTGAGAGCTAAAGGTATATTTTAAAAATTCAACAACATGGTCGAATAACTTACGAAATATTTCTAACAACCAAGAACAAAATGCTAAAATTTCAAAAAAGTTTTTAAAATTCCAAGAAACCAACTTACAAAATAACTGCAAAGTAAATTGCAAAGTAATTACTGTTTTGGATGAAAAATTAAACTTTCCAGGAAAATTGGCTCACAGTAGAATGTAGAAGAGTATGCCTACGTGTGTGACCTTTCTGTATTTGACAAGACTGTTTATCTCTTTTGAGTGATTCTTAAGCCAAACCTGTAAAAACCACCAAAAGATTTAGAGTTGCTAATATGGCCAAATATATTTATTGTCCAGAAATAAGCTTTATTTTGGGAAAAATAAATCTATATTCATGGCTTTCATTCTCAATATTTTAAGTTGCTTCCTAATGCTGTTGTCATCCCCTAGAGGGCATTTGATGAATTCTAGGATTAATAGTATCTGCATTTTGTACATGATAGAACTTAGGTGACACAGCCAAGGCAAATAGGTCAACTTTTGACCATCCATGAGTGCATTAGCCAATTTTTTATTGTTATCTACAAAATAATATCTACAAAATTGCTTCTACTGCCTACATTATTATAGTTTATAAGCCAGAAACACTGAGACCGAATGGGATTGGAAATATGAGTGCTTGCACATGACTGTTGCGATCACTACTCAAAATCATATTTAACAGAAAAAGTTATTAATGTCTCTGTAGACAGGAAAGGACATTTAATTCATAAGCCAGTATCCTAGAATGGTAGAGAATTTCAGATTGAAGGATGAATCTAGCTCAGTACATCATTTCCTTATTCATTTCCTCATTGTACTAAATGATGAGACTCATCACTTGGTAGCCTCTAGGTTATTTCATAATGTCAATGGAAAAATAGTATTCTAGCTTAAATCTATTACTCTGAAACAATACAAAATTCACAGACAATTCCTCAGGAAACCCACATACACAGCTGCTTTGGGTGAAATTGTTTCAGAAGCTCTTTCAAAGAATATTTCTGGTTTATATGTTTTACCAGTTTTTAAAATTGTTATATTATTCACTCATAAGTCCTAATATCTCTTGCTATTTTACCCTCAATTGTATTTTAACACTTCTCTTTAAATTTGTTCTTCCTGGTAGAGAGGATATTGGATTTTAACGAAATTCAACAGAGCACTTGATATTATTAAATGACTAATGTGTATATTTCAGTGAAACTCTTAGCATATTTCCAGAGAAACTAGAAACAAAAAGATTCATTATGGTATCAGAAAAAATTACAAAGAGAAGGGTGAAATTTGTCTAATTCTTAATAAACTACTGAAATATTTACTAACAAGTAGGCAAACAATCCAGTTATTACAATTTTTGAGGCCCTTAATTTGCTCTCAAAAAAGAATAAACAATTTTATTCTAGGAAAAATCTGGCACAATTCATCCCATTTTTCCATTTGTTCATACTGTGTAGAATCATTCAAAAGTACAGTGAAAGTGTAGTTACTATTTGATTTTTTTTTTTAATAGGCTCCACACCCAGCTTAGAGCGGGGTTCAAACTCACAATCATAAGATCAAGACCTGAGCCGAGATCAAGAGTTGGACGCTCAACTGACTGAGCCACCCAGGTGCCTCTGTTTGATATTTATTTACTTGTCTCCCACAGTGTAGTGTTTTCACTAACTAAAATAGCATTGGTCTTCATGTCTACTTTCAAATAGACAAGAGCGAAGGTAATGATATAATTCAAATAGTCAATCTCAAAACAAAGGCATTTGGTTATTTTATATATGCCAAGTAAATTGAAAATGGGATTCTTAGATTTTAGGAAGTGCAGTTCAGCACAATGGGAACATTTCTGGGAACAGAAATGACATTATCCTGCAGACTGAAAAGTCCACTAAACCCCATTATTTGATCTTACATAGATTTATAGCATAGTAAATTGCCTTAGGACAGGATTAATGAAGGGGCTTCAAGGAGTGTTAATAAATTTCTGAAACGGTATGGAAAATTATGTGTATTTTTTTTTAAAGAAAATCATTCAAAGCTTTCATTGGATTCTCTAAGGTATATATAGCTGGAAAAGTCAAGAAGTACTATCTTAGAAAGGAATTACTAGTAATTTCCTAAGTGAAAACGAAGAGTTGTCAGGTTTGTTTGTTTTCTGTGACTAATGGAAATAATGCCATTGATCCATTCTCAGGGGACTTGATTTTTAAATTTCTTCTTAGTTTAAAAACTTCAACCTCTCTTTTTTAAATTTTTTTTAAGATTTCATTTATTTATTTGAGAGAGAGAATGAGATAGAGAGAAAGCATGACAGGGGAGAGGGTCTGAGGGAGAAGTAGACTCCCTGCTGAGCTGGGAGCCCGATGTGGGACTCGATCCCGAGACCCCAGGATCATGACCTGAGCCGAAGGCAGTCGCTTAACCAACTGAGCCACTCATGCGCCCAAAAACTTCAGCCTCCTTGCCATTTGAGACTCACTATTGCTACATTTACTCATAGAAATTCCAGCCTAAGTGACTTCTACCTTTATCACTCTAGTGGTACTTTATCTAGGGATATCTTGGAACGCTATAGAGAAACAAAGACAAATTTAGCAGGCTTTTGTTTTGTTTTGTTCTTTGAGCAGCAGAAATCTGTACTGTAAAGGATAGTTCTTTCAATCTATAACTATAATCTAAGATTTGTCAGGAATGATACCGTGCTTGTTTTGTTTTTAATATTTTTTAAATTAAAAAATAATTTTTAAAAATTTTTAAATAGTTTTAGATTTACAGAAAAGTAGCGATAGTACAAAAATTTCCCATATAGCCTGCCCCAGTTTTCCCTACTATTAATAACATCTTACATTAGTATAGCAATAACCTATATGTGGTATAATATACTTGTCACAGTTAATTAACCAATACTGATACACTATTATTTACTAAAATCAATACTTTACTCAGACATCCTTAGTTTTTATCTAATGCTCTTTTTCTATTCCAGGATCCTATCCAGGAAACCACATTATCTTTAATTGTCATGTTCCTTAAACTCCTTGGTGCTATGACAGTTTCCCAGACTGTCTTTGTTCTCCCTGACCTTTATGGTTTTGAAGATTACTGGCCAAGTATTTTGTAGGATGTCCCTCACTTGAGGCTTGTTTGATGTTTTTCTCATGATTAGATTGGGATTATGGGTTTTGGGGAGGAAAACCACAGAGGTAAAGTACCCTTCTCATTATATCATATCAAAGCTGCATACTATCAAAATTGATTTATTTTTATTAATGTTAATATTGATGAACAGGCTAGAATAGTGCTTGTTAGGGTTCTTCACTGTAAAGTTACTCTTTTTTACCTTCTTTTATTACTGTACTCTTTGGAAGGAAGTCATGATACACAGCCCACAGTTCAGGAGTTTGGAATTAGGCTCCACCTCTTTTTGGGCAGAATATCTATGTCAATTTTTTGTACATTCTTGCATGGGAGTTTGATCTATATTTTCTAATTCATTATATATAAAAATATATTTAAATATAAATATTTATACTTGTGAACATTTATTTTATACTTTGGGTTATAACTCAGTATGATCTTGTCGTGTTCAAATTGTTCTAGCTTTGGCTTTTGGTAACTATTTTAGTTAGCTATGGTTTCCCTTTGACCTACCTCCTCATTATTGTGGATTTTTTTTTTCTTAATGTATATCTGAGTTTCTCATCCATATCATTTTTTTTCTCCCTGAAGGCCTCCTTTGAACATTTCTTGCAGGGCAGGTCTGCTGGCAATGAATTCACTCAATTTTTGTCTGAGAAAGTTTTTAATTCTCCATTTTTAAGAAGATTTATTTATTATTTGAGAGAGAGAGAGAGTATGCTGAGGGGAGGGACAAAAGGAGGAGAGAGAATCTCAAGCAAATTCCCTGCTGAGCGTGGAGACCAATTTGGGACTCAATCCCACCACCCTGAGATCATGACCTGAGCCGAAATCAGGGTTAGATATTTAATCGACTCCTCTCCTTCATTTTTTAAAGGATAATTTCACTGAATATTGAATTCTCGGTTGGTGTTTGTCTCTCTTTCAACACCTTAAATATTTCATTCTACTTTCTTCTTGATTGCATGGTTTCTGGAGAGAAGTCTACTGTAATTCTTATCCTTTTTCTTCTCGGGTAAGTTTTTTATTTTAGTTTTTTTTTTTTTTCCTCCCCCTCTGATTTCTTTCAGGATTATCTGTCTTTGGTTTTATTCAATTTGAATATGATATGCCTAGATGTAGTTTTTTGTTTTGGTTTGTTTTTTGTTTGTTTATTTTTGTTATTTATCCTGTTTAGTGTTCTCTAAATTTCTTAGATTTGTGATTTGGTGTCATTAATTTTGGAATCTTCTTAGCCATTATTCAAGTATTTCTTTTGCTCTTTTCTCTTTTCTCCTGCTGCTACTCCCAATTACTAATATCTCACATATTTTGAAATTGTCCCATAGTTTATGAATGTTCTGTTCTGTTTTATTTTTTCCTTTTTCTCTGTGCATTTTAGTTTGGGAAGTTCTTATTAACCTATCTTTGGGCTTAATAAATTTTTCCTCCATTGTTTCCAATTACTGATGAGCCCATAAAAATCATTCTATACTTCTGCTACTGTGCTTTTAAAATTTCTAGTATTTCCTTTCAATTCTTTCCTAGAGTTTCCATCTCTCTGCTTTCATTATCCATCTCTTCTTGCATATTTTGTAGTTCTCCACTGGATTCCTTAATATATTAATCATAGTTATTTCAAATTCTCTGATAATTTCAACATCTATGAAATATCTGAGTCATTTTAATGCTTCGTCTGCAGACTGTACTTCTTGCCTTTTTGCTCGCTTTGTAATGTGTGTGGGTGTGTGTGTGTGGGTGTGTGTAAAGTTGGACATGATGTATCAGGTGATAGGAACTAAGGTAGATAGGCTTTTTTTTTTTTTAAGATTTTATTTATTTATTTGACAGTGAGAGCAGGAACACAAGCAGGGGGAGTGGGAGAGGGAGAAGCAAGTTTCCCGCTGAGCAGGGAGCCCGATGTGGGACTCGATCCCAGGACCCTGGGATCATGACCTGAGCCGAAGGCAGACGCTTAACGACTGAGCCACCCAGGCGCCCATAGATAGGCTTTTTAATATAAGATTTTATGTTCATATGGCTAGGAGTTGAACTGTGTCTAATGTTTGCTATAGCTGTCAGAAGCTTCAAATTTCTCTACTCTCCTTGTTTTGTCTCCTCTTTTGACTTTGGGCTTCCCTAAGTTCTCTCCCTAAGAAAGGTTGGCATCATGGAGCTCTTTCAACTGTAATCCACTGTGTTATACTGGAGACCTGTTGGCATCCTGGTAACCTGTGGGGCAAGAGAAGAATTCTGTAATACTGTAATTAAATCTCAGGTTTTTTTTAGTTGGCTTGTGTTCCTGCCTGGGACCTTCAAAATATTTCTTAGTTTTCTCTTCTCCCCACACTCCTTAGGTAAGACAGGAAGGTAAAGGGGCTGGAGCAGAAGAAATGCCTTTTCCTAAGTGGGATAAAGCTCTAGTAAAGATTTGTTTTGCTGGAGGGTAGTAGGTTTTTGTTACAGAAAATGCACTGTGTATATTTTATGATAATTACTCTTTTTCTGCCCCTGCCAGACTCGTGAAGGGATCTTTCTCAGCTCTTTTTTATAAGAACCTGGTGGAGTTCCCAGAGGTAACACCGTTCAGAGTGTGGGGGCCCCATTTAGACAGCAATCACCTGGAGTTTCTCATTCTAATGTAATTTCACTCTTAACCTCCAGCGATTCATCAGAATTACCATTTAAGTGTTCCTACCAGTTATGGCTCTGGTGGCTTCTGCTCCAGATAAGCAGATCTTAGTTGCAACAGTATTCACCAATCTTTCCAGATTTCAGAGTGGCAGTTTGCCTTGCAACCTTAGTTCTCTGATGGGTCCATGAAAAGGAATTGATTTTCAAATTGCTTCATTTTTATTTATTGTAAGGATAGGAATGGTGACCTCCAACCTGATTACATACTGGAGCTTAAATTAGAAGTCCCAGGTATCATATTGTGGTTCTGTGATTAAATATGTTTGGGAAACATTTGTTAAACAAGTTAAAATATTTTTTTTATTCTAGAATTTCTTGAAGACTAAAGAAATTTTATTTAAATTATTTAAACAAACAAAAAACCAGTTCACCCATTTCTCTTACCCTCTGCCTCTTGCAACCACCAATCTGTTCTTCATTATCTGTGAGCTGTTTTTTAGATTCCAGAGATCAGAGAGATCATATGATATTTGTCTTTCTCTGTCTTATTTCACTTAGCATAATGTCCTTGAAGTTGATCCATGTTGTCAAAATGGCAAGATTTTATTCTCATTTATGACTGAATAATATTTTATCTCTATCTATCCATCATCTATCTATTATCTATCTATCTATCTATCTATCTATCTATCTATCTATCTATCTAT